>NC_084694.1:302500-461544 GCF_028389875.1 Rhea pennata | reverse complement strand
GCTCTCTGCACTGCGAAGCCAAGAGCGGCGGCGGTGGGGGGTGACGCCGCCCCCCGCCAGCCCCCCGCCCGCCCCCCGCCCGGGCTTTCTACCTTCGTAGGCTTTGGCCGCGTTGACCAGGCTGGACCACTCGAGACCCGCCGCCGTGTCGGGCAGCGGCATCATCCCCGGGTCGATGCGCCGCGCGGGCCTGTCCCGCGGGTCCGCCAACGACAGCTCCGAGGCGGAAATCGTGGCTGGAGCCGGAGCGTCGGGGGGAAATGCGGTGTGAGAGCCGGCTCCGCTCCCGGGGCGGGATGAGAAACGCTCCGGACGGAGCCGCCCGCTCCCCGCGTCCCCCCGCTCCCCGCATCCTCCTGCTCCATGCTGCGTCTCCCCACTCTCCATGTCCCCCCGCCCCGTGCCACGTCCCCCCACTCCCCGCATCCCCCCGCTCCCCATATCCCCCCACTCCATGCCGCATCCCCCCACTCCCCACGTACCCTCACTCCCCACATCCCCCCCACTCCATGCCGCATCCTCCCACTCCCCACGTCCCCCTGCTCTCCACGTCCCCCCACTCCCCGCATCCCCCCGCTCCCCACATCCCCCCACTCCATGCCGCATCCCCCCACTCCCCACGTCCCCCTGCTCTCCACGTCCTCCCACTCCCCGCGTCCCCCTGCTCCGTGCCATGTCCCCCCGCTCCCCGCGTCCCCTCGCTTCCCGCGTCCCCCCGCTCTGCACTCACACTTCTTCTCGGGGAGGGCTGGCGCTGCCGGCGGGCGGGTGCTGCCGGCGGGCGGGCAGCGTGCTGGACGGGTAGGCGCTGCTGAAGAGGACGTCGGCGGCCAGCGGCTGCTCGAAGCAGGCTGCGCCGGCGTAGCCAGCGTCCCGCCGCCCGCTGCACAGGCTCTCGTCCGACAGCGTCCGCTGCAGAGCCTTCTGCGGCGACTGCGGGGCAGAAGCGGGGCCGTCACGCCGCGCGCCCCGGCACCGCCGCGTCCCCCGGCGCCGGAGGCAGCACCCGCCGCCGGCCCCGGAGCCGGGCGCCCGCTCGGAGGCGCCGGGGGAGGACGGGGCCGCGCTCACCCCAGCTCGCTCCGGCTCCGGGGCCGAGCTGTCCATGATGATGAGCTTCTTGAGGTCGTCCTCGATGGTGGACTTGTAGCTCTTGCGGGGGGAGCGGAGGTCGCGCAGCGAGGCCCGCAGCCGCGGCTGCCCGAACACGTTCTTGGTGCTGGCGTCCACCTGCCTGCCACGGCGCCAGGGACGGCTCAGACGGCACCGGCACCGGCTCCGGCACCGGGCCGCCCCGCTGCCCGCGGCAGACGAGCTCCAAGGCGGAGAGGCGGCGGCGGCGAGTCGCCTCCCCGCCGAGCCGGGGCTCGGCCGGGACGCTAACGACGGCCCCGCGGCGCGTCTGGCTGCGCCGGCAACGAGCGAACCCCTGCACCGCGGCGAACTGCAAGCTGCCGGCCCTCGGAGAGGTGCCGAGCCGACGGGCTCCGCTCTCCGCGGGTGGAGCCGAGCTTGGCCCCGCCGCGGGCTCCCCCCGCCCCCCCACGCGCTTACTTCTTGGGGTCCGCGAAGGCCGCGGGGCGGGTGGGGGGCTCGTCGGCGCGCTTCCGCCCCGCGGCGTGCTTGCTCCTGCCCGTCTGCTTGGAGAAGAAGGATTTGGGCACCGAGGCCGAGAGCTGGAAGGAGCCGGGCTGGGAGGCGGGCGCGGGCCGGGGCGTCTCGGCCGCGGGCGCTTTGTACGCGGGATAACCCGGCCGCGAGTTCAGGCCGCTGCGAAACACAAGCCGGCGAGAGCAAGCTCGCCGCGGGAGCGGGCACGGGGCGCGCGCAGCCGCCGGCGCCCGGGCCGAGCCCCGGCTGCTCCGGGGGAGCTCCCCGGGGCACCGCTCCCCCCCACACACCTTTCCCCAAAAAGCCCCCTCTCCCCGCGGCCGGAGCTGCCGGCATGCCGCGATCTCGGCGGACCTTCCTCGCGGTGCCGAGCCGCCGCGGCGCCGGCACCGAGCGTGCGCCGAGCGAGCACGACCGGCCCCCGCCGCGGAGCCGCCGGTTCACCTGGGCTGCTTGAAGGGGTCGGGGCTGCTCCCGGGGGCTGAGGCCGCCGGCGCGTACAGCTTGGGCCGGTAGCCCTTGCCCGGGCCGGCGGGCGACGGCTCTCTCTGCTTGTCGGCGGGGCGCGCGCCGTTCTCATGCAAGGCGGCGTAGGGCGCCCGGGGGAGCTTGTCGCGCTGCGGCGCCGGGCGCGAGGGCTTGGGGCCGGGGCTGGGGGCGTAGAGCGCCGTGTCGATGCCGCTGTCGCTGGAGCCGCCTTTGGAGAGCGGGTCCGGCTCGGCCTCGGCGCCGTCGGCGCCGTCGAACCAGCGCTCGTCGCTGTGGCTGCTGGAGGCGTTGCTGGACAGCGTGTTGCTGCTCGAGTGGCTCGAGTACTGCGCCTCGCCCTGCAGAGGCGGCCCCGGCGCTGAGCCCTGCCCGTCACCCTGGCGCCGGGGCTCCGCCGCGAGGGGCCCAGAGAGAAGCGGGGCGCGCTGACCCTCCCGCCCTGCCCCGCGGCAGCTCCGCTCACCTTCGCATGCCGGTTGGGAGAGTCCTTGCCCGCCAGCTCCTGCCGGCCGGGCCGCTTGCTCCCGCCGCTGCCCGCCGCGGAGGGGAGCCTGGACTGCGCCGGCACGTGCCACAGCGGCTCTGCAACGAGCCGCGAGCCGCAGCGTCACCGCGGGGCCGCCCTGCCCGGGGCAGAGACCTCGCCGCGCAGCCGCCACGGGCCCGGGGAAACACGGGCAAATCCTCGCTCGCCGGCTACGCCTGCTCGGCCACGTGAAAGCAGGAAAGGGGGGAGCGGGAGCTCGAGAGCGCCGATTCCCAAAGGCGGCCGCGTTTGAGGGCTGGAAGCTCAGCGAGGGCCCCGAGACGCGCGAGCGTCTTGCAGCGCAGCGGGCCGGTCCCGGCTGCGTCCTCCGGCGCCGGTCTGCGCCCGCAGACGCCTGGGCTCTGCCCGCACTTCCCGCGCTGCTCCGGGGTTTTCCCAGCTCCCCGCAGCCCCGGGGGAAAGCGGGAGCTGCGGCCGCGGGCTCCGGGGGGCTCGGGCTCCGCGGCCGCTGCGCTCGGAGCGGCTGGGGCAAAGGCTGGCAGCGGGGCAGGGCTGCGCCCGCGTCCTCACCCGGCTTGTGCCTCTCCATGGTGCTCTCGTGGCTGGTGAGGCCGCCGGACGAGGAGTCGCCGCTGGACGCCGCGTCGTGGCCGGCGTGCGGCTCGAAGGGCAGCAGCGGCCGCTGCGAGGCCGCGTACCTGGACGGGGCAGGGAGGGCGACGGTGACGGCCGGGGGGCGGCCAGCCCGCGCCGTCCGGGCCCGGCGGTCCCCGCCGGCGGAGAGCGCGGCGGGCGGAAAGCCGCCACCACGGCTCACCCCGGCAGCTCCGGGAAGGGCGGGCGAGGCGGCGGACGCTCCGGCGCCGACCTACCTCTCCGGAGACGGCTTATAGCGGGCGTAGGCGGCTCCGCCGGCGCCGGGGGTGGAGAAGCTGCCCGAGGGCTGCCGGTAGGGCTGGACCCTCTCCGCTCCGGCCGGTGAGGACGAGGTGGGGTGGGGGGTTTCGGGGAAGCTCACCGGCCTGGTCGCACGGAGAATAGCGGGCTTACGTCGGCTCCCGGCAGCACCGCGATCCACCCCGAGCCAGAAACGCGCCCGCCGCCTCGGGCGGCACAGGCAAGGGAGCGGCGTGCCAGGGGCCGCGGCGAGGCTCCCGCCGGGAAGGCCGGGAGCTGCGGAAGCTCCGGTCGCTCCGGCGAGCGGGGAAGCGGAGGCCGCGGCGGCGGGGTGGTGGTGGGGGGAAAGCACCTCCCCGCCGCCGCCACGGGGCTCGGGAGCGGTTCCCGGGAGCCGTCCCGCGGCGGCAGCCCCCAGGGCGCGCGCCGCCGCGCCGCTCGCCTCACCTCTTGCCGTGCAGGGGCTGCGGCTCGCGGTACGGGACCGCGGCGGGCTGCTTGGGAGCGCGGCCGAGGGACGGCGCGTGCCCGGGCGGCGGCGCGTTGTGCGAGGCCGGGCCGCTCCACTGCCACGCGGAGTTGCTGCGGTACGGGGGCCGGCAGCTGGCCGGCAAGCTCTCCGGCTCGGCCTTGTGCTCCGCGCCGCTCGCCTCCAGCGACTCGGCCCAGCCCCTGCAACGCAAACGCTGCTCTGGGCGCGCGCCCCTCCGCCGGCTTGGAAACCCGCAGCACCCGCCGGGAGCAGGGCCCCCGCTTGGGAACGGGACCCCGTAGCCCCTCCGAGAGCAGCTCCTCGCTCGCGGGGGGCAGCTCCGGGGAAGAGCCCGGGGACGCCTCGGCGCCCGCCCCCCTCCCCGCCGCCAGCCCACGCGGCCCCCGGACGCTACCGGCGAGGCGCCCCGTCCTCGTGCGGCGGGATGATGACGACTTTGACGGTGACGGACGTCCGCAGCAGGTCGATCATCTGGTCGTGGGTGAGCGTCACCACGGCCACTTTGCAGATCTCCACGAGCCGGCTGCCCTGCCGGAGGCCGGCCTGCCAGGCGAAGCCGTAGTCCTCCACCTCGGCCACGGTGCCGTCGTACTTCACGTGGAAGCCCAGCTGGCCCAGCCCGTTCCTCCGCAGGGTCATGTCCACGGTCTCGCAGCCGGAGGTCATAACCTGGGGCACGGCAGGGAGGAGGTTAACCTCCGCTGCCGCCCCGACTCCGCGCAAAGCCTGCAGCCGAGCGAGGAGAGCGCTCGCTGTCCCCGCCACGTTTCTGCTTTCAGACGGCTCTGGAGGATGCAAAACCCACTCGGCAGCCGGGAATCCTCCTCCGACATCCGACTGCCGCCTTCCTGCCAGGCGGCCGACCAGGCGAGACCTCCTTCAGCCCTGCACGCTCCCCGCACCTCGTACCTCCCTGCACCTCCTCGCTCCCCGCACCTCGTCCACGCTCCCTTCCAGGCACCACGTTTGCATCCATGGGGAAGAGCTTGCAGCAGAACCACCCACCAACGCTCTGCCGGGGCTTCCTCCAGCCTGCTGCCCCAACCGCGCGCAGCGTTCCCAGCCCCGTTCGCTCAACGGCCCTGCAGCGCGCGGTCCTCCCGCACCCCGGAGCTCCTGGGTTCTCCCCCTTTCTGAACACGGGTGCGAAGGGGAGCCAGCCCCGAAGCAGACCTCCTGCAGCACCCGGCTGAGGCTGCTGCCTCTTCTTGAGGCCCAGATCTTAGATGAACATAGTCAGAGCACGTCCGCTGCTCTGGAGCGGGCCCTACGCAAATTACGAAGAAAACGCTGCAAAGGTTTTCCACGTGCAAAGCGAGCCGCTTACCTTGAGCCTCTGCACGATCTCTTTGATGTCATCGGGGCCGCCCTCAGCTGCCCGGATGAAAACATGGTCCCCGCGCCATAGAAGATCTTGATGGTGGAAACGTCGGCGGTCCAGCCGATCACGTCCCCGCAGAAGCAGTTGAACACCACCTCCTTGGTGCTCAGGTCGAGCAGGACGACGAACTCGTTGGAGATACCCAAGACGCAGTCAATCTCTGCCCCCTGGGCAAAGTCCTGCGCGGAGACGCGCCACGCTATGGCTCCCACGCTGTGCTGCTCTGCCCCCGCCCGGGCTTTCGTCTTCTCCTTCTTCTTGGAGGTGAGCGAGATGAGGTTGAACTTCCCGGTGGAGTCGATGGGCGTGTTGGTGACGCAGTTCTCGGCCAGGTCCTTCAGGTACTCCTGCCGCGTCCGCGTCGCCATGGTGTGGAACTTGTCCGACTTGTGGGCGGCGTTCTCCGCGTTGATCACCTTGGCCAGCAAGAAGTCTCTAAAGACGTCGGACTTGCGGAAAGTAACGCCGCTGGGGATGGGCGGCCCGAAGGGCGGGACGTCTTTGGATCGGGTCACAGCCACGCTTTGCGGATGGGGGGAAAAGGAAAATCACTCGGGAGCACCCCGTCCCCCCGCCCGGCCAGCGGCCCTGCCGAGCCCCCTCGAAGGGTCAGGGAGCTCCTAGCTCCCCGCCCCGCTCCCTGCCCGGGGGTGCCGTGAGCAGAGCCGCCGCTTCCAGGGGGCTCGAGGCGTGGGAGCAACCCCCAGAAGCGCTGCCCCCGCCCCACACGGACGCAGCAACGTGCCCGGCCTCGAGCTGCGCCAGCCCCGGAGCAGCCGGGGAGCCGGGCCGGGCGCTGCGCGGCGCAGGAGCAGCGGCGGGTCGGCTCACCTGTAACAAACGCTGTCCGTGCAAGGGCTGTGCACGCGGACGATGATAAAGACGTGCTGGAAGTGCGATCGGATGTTCTGGGGAGTGAAGGGCAACGCTCCGGGCTCTTGGAAGATGATCGTAACTATGTCGTTTCCTATGTGCCTCTTCCTCAGCAGCTAGCGAGGTCAGGGGAAAAGAGAAAACGCATCAGCAGTGCCGGCGCCCGCGGCGCGGCCGTCTCCGAGCTCCTCCGAGCCCCCCGCGCGCGCCCCCCGGGGCTCACCTGCTGCCTGTTGTTGGGGGTATACGGGAGCATGGTGGAGACGTGGAACATGATCTCGTAGTCCTGGTAGGTGGTGTACAGGGAGTGGGTGCCCGTGGAGTCGGCTGCGGGGGAACGGAGGCCGTCGGGAGGCGCCCGGCCCCGGGCGGCCCCGCGCGCGGGGGGAGCCGGCGCCCGGGCAGGCGGCGCGGCCGCGGCCGGGACCCCGCCGCCGGCACTCACTCTTGGTGTCCAGCTGGGCGGCGTACTTGCTGAAGGCCTTCAGGCACACCTTCTCGCCGAGGAGGGAGAGGAACTCCTCCAGGGCCGGCCCCGCTTCCTCGTTGTTGTACATCTCCTCCTCCGAGCTCTGCCCGGCTTTGCAGTACAGGATGCCAACCTTGTGCTTTCGGCAGAGCTGCGGGGCGGGAGCCGGGCGGCGCTGGGGCTCGGCCGCGGCTCCCGCGCGCCCCTCCCGGCTCCGGCGCTCCCCGCTCCCGCCCCGCGGAGCTCCGACCCCGGCGCCGCGGCCGCATCCCGGGCCGGGACTTGCACGCTCTCGCCCGACGCGGCAGCGAGCTGCAGCGGGCTGCTGCGAAGGAGCCTGCCAGGAGCAGGGCAGCGCCACGGGGCCAGGCCGCGCCAGAGCCGGGAGGCCGTGGGACGGGGGCATCGGCTCCCGCCCGCTCCGGCCTCAGCGCTTCCAGCCTCGCACCAGCGTCCGAGCGAGGCCCTCGGCGTCCCGGTGCCCACAGCAGTGCCAGGGACGCCGGATTCGCGCGGGACCCCCGCGCGGCTGGGGGCACCAGCAAGCCGCTGGCACGGGAAAGCGGCTGCTCCCTCGCTGCGGAGCCTCTCCAGCGCCGGGAGGAACCGGGAAAGGAGCTGCTGGCACCAGAGCCGCCCTCTGCGCCCGGGACCCCCCCTCGCCCCGCTCACCCCTTGCTCGTCGAGCTTCAGGAGCTGCTCGGCGACCTTGGGCGTGCTCATGGCGAGCCGCAGGCAGTGGATGTGGAGCTCGGGGATCACGTACTCGAGCGCGTCCTTCAGCGGCAGCCCGCGGACTGTCCCGTGCTTGGTGGTGGTGGGAGTGGCGTCCTCGAGGATGGAGCCGCGCAGGGTGACGAGCTGCGAGAGCAGGGGCAGAGGCCCGTGGAGCACCCCGGTTTCCCGCGGGTGGCAGCACGGGGCTCACCACGGGCGCGTCGCTCTCGCCCGGGAACAGCAGCCTTTTGGCAGAGGCTCCCGGAGGCAGCGGTTCCCGGACGGAGACAGCTGCCACGGTGGGGAGGACGGGCGCACGCCTCCGCTCGCGGCCCGGGACGGGCTGCCGAGCGAGCGCACGGCTCGCGGCTCCGGCGCACCGGCCAGCGCTCCGGACGCGGCGACGCACCTCGCTGGTCCGGAAGATGATCCTGTACTGGTACTGGGGGCCGTGGTCCTTGTGATCCTCCAGCTTCTCCCGCTTGATGCTCACGGCCACCGGGCCCAACTTCTCGTCCACCCCGAAGTAGTTGGAGTGCTCTGCAAGCAAAGGGAGGCGGAGGAGCTGCCGCTGCGGGGCGCGGGCCCGGCGCAGCCCCCGCGGGGAGCTGCCGAGCGAGGCCCCCGGCCCGGCGCCGCAGCCCCTACCTTTGCTGTGGAAATGGTCCCGGTAGTAGCGGGCGCCGAGGTCCACGTGCTCGACGCTGTAGTGCTTGAGCCGCCCGGGGTTCCTCTGCAGCTCCTTGGGCACCTCCAGCACGGAGATGCTGGCGTTGGTGCAGCGCGCGCCGAGCGAGGGCTCCGGGAAGCCACCGTCGGGCGCCGGCACGCCGGGCGAGCCGGCCGAGGCCCTGGAGAAGCTGACGTTGCGCTCGCTCACGCCGCCGATCTCGTTGCGGAAGTGGGGGCAGCTGAGCAGCAGGTCGTTGCTGTTGTTGTCGCCCAGGTCGTGCTCCAGGTTCTCCTTGCAGTTGAGGTCCTCGGTGCTGGCGAAGGCGGGCTCCAGCCCGCCCAGCCCGTAGGCGCGCGAGATGGCCGCCGAGACGGCCGAGGCGGCCGAGGCGCCCGTCGTGGTGTTCCTGCGCTGGGCCACCACGGCGCGGTTGGTGGCCACGGCGTTGAGGTCGAAGAGCATGCTCTGCACGTCGTAGTGGGCGAAGCTCTTCCGGCACACCCAGGCCTTGCCCGCCTCGGCCGCCCGGCCCTCCTCCGGCTCCCTGCCGGGCTCCCCCTCGTTCCGGCTGCTCCGCAGCTTCTTGAAGATGGAGTCGCCTCCCGCCTCGCCCTTGGGGCCCTTCTTGCGCGGCTTCTCCTTCGGCTGCGAGGGCGGCTCGTCGCGGGGCGGCGCCGGCCCGTTCCTGGCGTCCGCCTTGGCAGCGCCGGCCGGGCAGAGCCCCGCGGCGCCGGCGGGCTCGGCGCGCGGCGGGTCGCCGAGGCGCTGGGGCGTCGCGGCCCGCGGCTCCGGCCGCCCGTTGCGGAACTCGTTGAGCATGTCGAAGAAGCTCTGCTCCGAGACGCCCTGGACGTCGATGGAGGACGTGCTGCCGTACTCGCGGAAGAGCGGCGCGCCGCCCGCCAGCCTGGCCCCCCGCGGCTCCGGCGGCTCCTCCGGGTCGCACTCGCTCAGCGTGATCTCGCTGTTGCTCCGGTGGCGCAGCGCGGCGAAGCCCCGGCCGGGCGACCGCGGCCAGCCCTCCTGAAACTCCACGTCCTTGGAGCGGCGCCGGGCCGGGCGCTGCAGGGCTTTGAGCCCCGCGCCGCCGCCACCGCCGCCGCCGGCCGGCTGCTGCCCGTTCGGGAGGCCGCGGAGCGGAGCGGCCTCCCTGCCGGCGGCCGCCTCCGCCTCCCTGCACGGGCTCGGCGCGGCCGGCTCCCTGGGCGCCTCTCTCTTGGGGGGCCAGTCGGCGATGCGGGCGCGCACCCCCATCTTGGGCACGGCCGGCGTGGCGGCGGCGGCCGGGCGCGGGGCGCCGGAGCCCTCGCCGCCCGCCGGCGGCACGCCGCCGTTCTGCGCCCGGTATCCCGGCGGATAGCAGTCCGCGGGCCGGGCGGCAGGCGGCTCCGCGCCGTCGTGCTGCGCGGGGCGGTAGGAGGTCATGGTCCGGGCGGAGAGCCGAGACGCGGAGCCGGAGCGCGGGCGCCGCTCATCGCTGCCGCCGCCGTCGCGGCCTCAGCCGCGGCTGGGGGCGGCGGGCAGGCGGCCGGAGAGCGAAGCCCCGCGGCGCCCGGCCTCGGGCCGCTCCTGCCCCATCGCGGCCCGCTCGCCGCGGCCCCGGCGGCCGGGCAGGGCTCCCTGGCGTTGCGGGACGCTCCGCGCGGCGGCCGGGCGCTCGTCGCCGTCACGGCCGCGGGCTCGTCCCCGCGGGGCTCGCGCCGGCCGGGCTGCAGCGGCGCTCCCGCTCCGCGGCGTCTCCCAGGCCGTCCTGCCGCGGGAAGAGAGAGCAGGGTCAGCAAAGCGGCAAAGCCCTCCCGCACCCATGGCTCCTCTCCGCGCACCGGAGCCGCTCCGATTCCTCGGGTCCGCCGCCGAGCAGCGAGCGCAGGGCAGGAGCGCAGGCTTTCGGGGTCGCACCCGTCCGGGCGACGCCGACCCCCCGGTGCCCTCCGGGGCGCGACGGGCCCGGCGTCGGCGCTCCCCAGGGAAAAGCCGACCCCTGGAAGCGGGTTAGCTCGGACCAGCCCCGCGCGGAAGCATCACCGAGCCGTTTGACCCATTTCCACAGGGCACCGGGGCGTTTGGGATGAATAATAAACGCATTCAACAAAGCGGACAGAACGCCTCCCCGGCGGAGCGGAAAATCCCGCGGGGAGCAGGGCGAGGGTCTCCCAGCCGGGAGAGGCCGGCGCGCCGCTCGGCGGCTCCTCGCCGGCCGCGGAGCCAGCCGCACCGAGCAGCCACGCGCCGCCCGCCCGCGCCGGAGCCCCTCGGCGGCTCTCCTGCGGCTCCCGACGGCTCCCGCTTCCCCGCGCGCTGCTCCGGGCTTTGCCGCCGCTTCTATCTCCCCGGCTCGGCCCTTCGCCTCTCCTTCGGCGGCTCCTCTGCGGCCCGGGGCGCAAGTCTGCCGTTCTGCATCCTGCTGCGCAGCAGAAATAGGTCACGCGCGCGGAGACCCAGCTGCGCGGCGACGCTAAGCCCCCGCCGACAATGAGGATCAGGCTGCAAACCCGACGGCGGGGCCCTGCCAGCACCTCGTAAACACGAGAGACACGCCAAAGCGCTCTTAACCTCTGCTGACAGCTTTTCTCTATTCGAGCTTGAAAGCACGGATTTGGGATGGGGCGATGGCAGATCGCAAGCGGTTAGATAAGAGGCAAGAGGAGGCAGAGCCGAGACCGGTGCTGGCTGCACGGCTCAGGCTGGCGCCCGCCCGCACGGCTGCAGCGGTGCCTGGGGTGGCAACGAGCGCCGTAGCCCGGGGCGAGCCGTGCTCCGCGCACCGGCACCGAGGGGACCCCCCGCTTCGCGCCACGGAGCAGGACAGCTGGGCCAGCGGCCGAAAACGCGTCCCGCTGCATCTCCATCTATCCGGGTGTCCGGAAGCAGCGCTGGACGATCGGGCTGTGCGCAGCCGAACCCGGGTGCCGTCGGGCGCTTGCACCGAGCGCCTGCGCCCTGCAGGTGCGAGGGCTGCGAGGTGCTGCGAGCCAGGAGTAGCCCCCCGTCAGCCCCAAGCTGCTCGAATTGCCCTGAAATCGCGCCCGGGCCCGAGCTGGCAGCGTGACTCAGGCCCCCGAGCAGCTGACGATCGCAGGCTAATACGGCGCTCGGAGATTCCCAGTCTATTCCTGGAGTGCCGACGCGAAGACCCACCCCGACGCCCACGGCCGCGTTTGTGCTGCAGCCCGCGCCGGGGCTGTGGGCGTACGAGCACGCTTGCGCTTTTTTTCCGAGGCTGAATAAGCCTGAAAATGAATAACGTTCCCGTCGGGCCCCGGGCCAGGAAAACCCCCCGGCTGCTGCGGGGGCGAGCCTGTCCCCGGGCTTGCAACGGCGCGAGGCTCCCCAGGGCGCGAGCCCCGGGCCGCCGCGTCGCACCAGCATCGTCGCTGAGCATCGTCCGAGCATCGCCCGATCCCCAGGGATGCCCCCGGTGCCACATCGCCCGTGGGGCAGGTTTCGGAGCCGGGCAGCAGCGTCGGCACCCCGGGACGGACGAGCACTAATCCGTCTGCGCTCAGTATTAGCCCATGCCGGCGGCTGCCGCGCGCCCTTCCTGCCGGCTGCCAGCGTGGGGCCGGCACCTAAACTAATCCCGGCTAATTACAGTGGAAGCCGACTAAGATCACATCTGCTGGGAGTGGATATTAAATCAATATCTGAAAGTCTTAATTAAATGCAGACAGGGAATCCTCAACGAGGAGGCAGCTGTCAGGGTGCCGCCGTACGCGGCCGTGCCGCCGGCATCCGTCCGGAGCAGAGCTCGGCACAGCGGGTACTGCGGCGGGAGAGCGCGTCCCAGGTCCGGCTGCCAGCATCACCCTGCCCGGAGACGAGCCGCTCGTGCCCTTCCCCGTCCCCGCACCGCGGAGTGCCTGCGTCCCGCAGGGCTGAGCCTGAGCCCCGCCGGGCTGGGGCTCGTCCCGCAGCTCCCCGCGAGCTCCCGGGGCCGCGTGCCCGCGCGGCGCCGACCTCGCGCGCTGCCCCTCCGGAGCCGCGCGCTGCACCACGGGAGCAGCGGCCCTGGAAGGGGAATCTCCCTTCCAAAAGGCTGTTTGCATCCGAGCAGGCAAATCAGCTCAGTTGCCCCGAGTTCGGGCTCGCTGCCATCCGCTCTGCACCGCGCCTTGACTAAATACTTCTGCAGAGAACTGAAGGCAGCCGGCAGGTCCGCTGGCAACGTGCCGAGGAGCCCGAAAAAAGCAAGCAGCTCCCTGGAAAATGGCATTAGCCACGGTGACCTGAGATGGCAGGGCCAGGCGAAGTGTTACGGGGATAATCGGAGATGACAACCTTCATGCAGAATCAAGCAGCGCAGCCCTGACCTATTTGCTGCATCCTCAGTGAGAAAACCACGGCGTCGGATTTAATTTCGGAGCGCGGCTTGCAGCGGGAGAGGCCCGGGGCCGCACGGCGCCCTCGTGCAGCGCCGCGTCCTCGTGCAGCGCCGCGTCCTCGTGCAGCGCGGGGCCGGCGGAGCCGCAGCGCTCCCCGGGCACGCGGGGACGTCCGCCCCGGGCGGGAGGCGATGCGCAGCTCACCGGCGACCGCAGCGGGCGGGCTGGGGGGGCTCAGCGCCCCGCTCGCCGGGACCCCCGCGGGACGGCGCCGGGGGTGCAGCCCTTTCGCCGGGGATGCTCCATAGCCGTGACGACCCAGGCTGGGAGAAGTCTTCCGAGCGGCGCAACCCGGCGCTTGCTAAATCCCGGCGTTATCGGCAAACTTAAGGGCTTTGGCTAATCTCGTGCACTGTCTGCGCGCGGCAGAATTAAGCTCTAGTTAAACCCAGACCAAAAGGCGCCCGGGGCCTCGTGCGCCCCTCGGAAACTGAAGCCGCCAGCCCCGTCTGCGCGCCGCCGCCGCATCTTCGGAGCCGCCTCTCACCTGCCCCCCAAGTGTCTGCACTAATTAACTGCAGATTTGCAAAGCGAGCGGGGACCGGCCGGACCAGCCCGGCGCGGGGGGAGCGGACGGTGCCCCAACACGTCCGCCGGAGCAACGTTCGCGGCGGAGCCGGCTCGAGCTGCCGAAACGCCGGGACGGGGCAGGCGACGGCAGCTCCGCTCGGGTTTTAAAACCGAAGAGAAACCGACCCTGCTCCTCGCGCGAGCCGAGCGGCGCCTCTCCAGCTTTAAGCCCCCCGCCGGCACCTTCGGGCTGGAGATCCAGACCCCGAGGGCGCCAAGAAGGGATCTTCCGGATCAAGCGCTCCAGAGGCCGTCCCGGATCCCTTCGGGCGCGAAAGGGCCGTTCACAGCAGGACAATCACGCTGCCCAAGGGCCGCTCGGCCGGCCGACGAAGGGGCAGCCGCAGCCGCCCCGGCTCGCGGCAGCACGGAGTACGCGCGACGTCGATATGGGCTGAAAATGTCCCGAAGGCGGACTAACACTGCCCGAACCGCCTGCCCTCCGATAGACGCCGGCTGCTGATAAACCCCGCTCTCCCCCCAGACCGAGCGCCGGAGCCGCCTTTTGCAGAGCCCCTAGCAGGGCACCTCGCCTGACGCAGTCGCACGTTCCTTCCCTCCGCGGATAATTAATTCCGTGTGCATTCCACCCGGCGTTACGTACTGTCACGCCGAAGCATTTCCAAACGGCAAAAATATTTGTTTTCTGTTCCAACACAGAGCGGCCTGTTCGGAAGAGCAAACGCTGGGACGCGGCTCCGGCCCTCCCGTCGCCTCCCGTCTTCCCCGGGGCGGGCGATATCCGCCGGCTCCGGGTCCGCGCTCTGCCCCAGACCCCGGGATCGGTTGTCAGCACACGTTTCCAGCAGGTACAAAACAGGCATCGAGTTTCAAGTGTAATCTGCAGAAAAACTGTCACGCAAGCCGAACAAAAGCGAACTCCGGAGCGAGCCAGGGCGCCGCGGGCTGCCCGAGCCCGCTCGCTCGCGAGCTCCAGAGGGTTAAATTCCACAGGAATTCATCATCCCTCCTCCACGTTGTCATCTCGGTCAGCACTTTCAAAGAAAAACCCGGTAGGAGTCAGAACGCTTACGGTCTATATTTACCTCTGGTAATCATGACGACAGCTGGGAGCATCCCCAGGAAGACCGGGAACAAACTGCGGTCCCTCCCGAGCGAAGGGCCAAGGCTTCGTCCTCCCGGGAGAGGGCGGCCGGAGGTTACTTAGGTTGTTCTCCGTTTTACTGCTGCCTTTTACGACGGGTTTTACAGCTTCGGGGCTCGAGCCTCCCACGGCGGAGGTTCCTCCGGCGGCGCCACGCGTGCCGCTGCAGCTCCCGGGCCAGGTTTTCCCCGGGGGCCGCCCGCCCCGCTGCGCCGGGACGAACCCGGCTCCCGAACTCTCCCGCCCAAGGAGCGAGCCCACGACTTCCTCCGACTCGCCTTTTCCGTCCTCGCCGGCGTCTCGGTGCCCTGCAGGCACCGCGGCGGGCGTCTCGGCTCGGGAGCCGGTGCCCGGCGCGGGGTCGGGACTCTCCCGGCGCGGCTCCTCGTGGGCCACGCGAGCGCGGAGCAGCGGCGGCGGATTAACAGCAGCGGCGCCCGCACGCGGCTCTGCCGACCGCCGTGCAGCGAGCGCGGCCGTCGCCCGGTCGCCCGCGTGTCTGCAGGCGCACGGCTCGATTCTCGCACCCCAGCAGCTGTGCACAGAGCTTCGGGAAGCGGCCGCCCGGGAACGGGGCGCGGAGGCTTGCAGCCCTGCTGCTGGAGAAGCCCGGACCCCCCCAGCTGCCCGCCTGGCTTGCAGGGCGGCCTTAGATTAACCTGGAAAATACTCGGTGTTGTACTCGCGGAGCGAGCCGGTTTTCGTTCCAGCGCCGATCCCTCCTCATTCAGCGAGGGATCTCGTTTTACTGCTTAGGAGTTACGAGCTTATAGCCCGGGGAACGATTAATTCGGTTACCAGGAGACGCACGCAACGTGCTCGCGGCTTGCTTCCAACCCGATTTCCGCGAGGCTTCCCCCGCTCTGCGGACCAGGAGCGCCCGGCTCGGCGGCCCTGCTCCTCCCCGGGCGCCGCGCTCCAAAGCGCCCCGCTCCCGCCGCCCCGGCCAGGAAGCAAAGCAGCTTCCCGCACCGAACTCCGCCAGGCGAGGCTCCGGCGCGAACCCTGACGTCTCGGCCCCGGCCCGCGAGTCGGCTCGACGTCGCTTACAGCACCGCCTCGGAGTTTTCCGTTTTAGTCCGTTTTGCTGCGTTTTAAGTTTACAGAGCGCTTTAGCGGAAACCGCATCCGGGGAGCTCGCGAACAGCCCAGCCCGCCGCCGGAGAGACCCTTTCCCACAAAATGGCATGTTTGCTCGGCTACAGGAATGAGATCACCGCGATAGGCATTTGCAGCAGCCGATATCAAATTTCTATTACGAGCATACCAGAGCGCGGCGAGCGGGCGGGCGTGTGCTCTCGGCAAGTGTGCAAACACGGCTGCACGGCGCATTCCAGCGCCGCGCGGGCCCGAGGCGTGCCGACGGCGCGGCCGGAGCGGCACGGAGACGAGGAACGCCCTCGGGAAGCTGGCGCGTTGCACGCCCCAAGGGCATGGTACACCTGCCACCAGCACGGGGAAAGGGGGCTTTGCACACCGTGGGGGGGATTGCACACCTGCCACCAGCACGAGGAGCTTTGCACGCCCCAAGGGCATGGTACACCTGCCAGGATGATGGGGAGGGCTTTGCACACCGTGGGGGGGGGGGGATTGCACACCTGCCACCAGCACGGGGAGCTTTGCACACCCCAAGGGCATTGCACACCTGCCACCACAGATTGCATTGCACACCCCTGACAGCATTGCACACTTGCTGCCAGCACTGAGTACATTGCACATCCCTGGGGGTACTGAATGCCCACTGGTGACAGAGGGGCACTGCACACCCACAAGCTGCCATGGGGGCACTGCACACCCCGGGGGGGCATCGCACACGCACTGGCTGCCACGGAGGGCACTGCACACCCACCACCATCGTGCCGTGGGGGGCAGCGTGCACACGGCAGCCTCGCTGTGCCCGACGAGCGGCAGCGGGAAGGCAGCCGGCAGCAGCGCCGCCGCACGCGCTCTCCCGCAGCCGCGACGAGGAAAAGCGGAGCAAACATGAAAGATTCACACGGGCGTTAATTTTTTATTTGGTAGCCGCACACCCACGTGCGCCGACGCGTGCTGGGAAGCCTGGCCGCGACTCCGCTGCGCGCCGTGCAAGCCGGCGGTACGGAAGGGCGTTCGAGGGACCCGTGCAAGCTCCGGGTTCAAATCTCCGGGTGCAAATCCGCGGAGACCGGGCACCTGGGACAGGCTGGGAACTCCCCCCCCTCCCCGGCAGCAGGCCGGCGCTGCACCAGCGCGGCGCCCAGCCCTCCGACGGGAGCAGGAACGAACCTGCCGAGACGAGCGCTCGGCGCGGAGCCGCATGAGCCCTCTCCACGCCCCGGCCCCGCGTTAGATTTTTCCATTTATGATGAGGAACTTGGAAAACAAACAGGGACGAGGCCACGGGGCTGCTGCTATATCAAAAGAAGCGGGAAGAGCCTGGACGGCAGCGTCTTCCCCTCCGTCAGGGCCCGCCGTCGAGGCGTCCGCCTCCCGTTAGAAGAGGAGCAGGGACGCGAGCGCCGGACCCGCTTCAGCATCTACCCGGCGCTCAGGAGCGACGGCAGCAAGTCCCATATCGAAGCGCTGGCACCTGCACCCGCGTTTCGCCGGCCTTCGCTCCAGCTGAAGCCCGCGGGCTTCAGTTTTACCAAATCGCTGCGATTTTGTGCAACCCTCCCCGCGCCATCGCGGCGACGGCTGGCCGGAAAGCAGCCCGCACCCGCTGCCCAGCGCCGCGGCAAAGCGAGCGGGGGCACGAGGGGGAGAAAAAAGGCTCAAGTCCGAAGAGCTAAGAACAGGTCCAAGACTGCTGAAATCATTAAAATTTAAAGCAGAGAAAGGACCAGGATCCATCAAATTCCAGCCTCCCTCGAGACCCGACGGCCGCCCGCGGCGCGGAGAGCAGGTGTCCGAGCGCGCCGGCGGCTCGGGTCGCCGCAGGCTGCAAAACCCGGGCGCGTTTTAGCCTAGAGCCCTTTGGCTCCTCGCTCTCACGGCCGCCCTTCCCAGTGCGCATCTCAGCGCGGGTTTGCCCTTAACGGGGAGCGGGAATTCGTCCGCCCCTCGACGCCAGGATCCGACACGGTCGCCGCAGCCCGTAACGGGAAAACTTGCCCCAGATGTCGCCGCGTTTGCTTGGCGAGGTCAGTAGAAGAGGAATTCGCGGTCTAGAGGCTTCTCTTTCCCAAGCACAGGAGCTCTCCCGCGCCAGCGGCGCAGCTGCTCCAGCGGACGCCCCACCTCGGAGACGAGCAGGGTTTCGCAGGATTATTTAGCCGGGAAGACGTCCCGAGCCGGAGCCCCGCGCAGCTGCAGGTGGACGTCCTCCTCCCTCCCGCGCTCGGCCACGCAATCGCGGCGCGCGCCGCAAATCCCATCGAGGGAGCTCAGAGACTTCCTGAAAGCGGGGCTTCTTGCTGGCAAACCAGCATTTTCTTCCCAGGTTGAAGACGATTTCCGTTTTCAGAGGTCAAAGCCCGCGGCGAGACGGCCCGTCGCGCAGCTGGCTCCTCTTGCCTCCCTCCGCGCTCCCCTCTGCGACGCTGCTTGAGCAACTCGCTAACGTAGCCGCAGCGTAAAGGCCAAGCAATTAAAAACAACACGTAATTTGCCCCAGTTCACCGTTACCCAGTAAGGCGAGAACGCGTCCCAGGTGCGGCAGGCGAGCACGGCGCGACAAATCGAGGGCAGCCCGGAGGGAAGCGGCGGCCGCCCGCCCGGGCGCTCCCGGTTCTGCGGGCTGCAGCGGCGCTCGGCGGAAAGCCGCCCGCCCGCGGGCGCGTTCGCTTCGGCCGAGGCCGCTGCCCGGCTGCGTTTCGGGGGGCAGAGCACCGATACCAGCGCGTCTCGCGGAGACTTTGCCCGGAAATCTCACGGATCCTTGCGGGGAAACCTCCCCTGCAACGCCGCGCGCGGCGCCGAGCCCACCGCAGGGAGCAACCGCCAGGGCTCGAACCAAGAACTAAGCAAGTAAAAGCCAGGAAAAACCTCCAGATATCCCGAGTTTGTCTTCTGCTCTAGCCACAGGCAGAGTTTTCTCCCTAGCCCCGCGGCAGAGCTCTCGGTCTACCCGGGGGTCACTCGGAGAGGCCACGGAGCAGCTGGGGCGCACAAGTTTTTCCGATAAAAAAAGCAAAGCCAGTTTTTCTGATAAAAGAGCCTTTCCTGAGCGTTATACACAGACCCGACAGTTGGCAAAACTGAGGTTCAGGTAAGAGCCAAGTAAGAACGAAAGCAGTTGACAGCTAATGCTGCGGCCTCCTAAGAGAAAATTAGTAGAGTAATTAAGCTAAGAGGTTCACAATTTTGTGCCTAATTAGGGTTGGTTAAGGCCAAATAATCCCCATTACCGAGCAATGCGAATGCCATTAATTTTCTCATTGCAAAAAAAAAGAGGGGGGGGGGGAGGATAAAAACCAGATGGTTAAATATCAGAACCACGTACAACACGGAGCGGAGCGACAGCCCGGACGTCGCCGCGAGCGTGGCGCCGTGGCGAGCCCGGTGGGAGGGAGGCAGGATGCGGCCCAGGTGCCGCCCTCGTATTTACGCTCCGAGCTAATCGCGGCATCAGCGAGACGGATCTCCCCGCGTTTTATCTGATGGAGACGGTATAATTAGAGATAGTCCAGCGACAGAGCCGAGCGCAGGCGAACTCGTACTCGCCTGGCGCTAGAGCCGCGCCAACGCCGGCGTCGGGTAACCCACCGCGACGGCCCCAGGGCGGCGGCAGCCCTGGGCGCCGAGGAGGGGGCACGCGGCTCCCGGGGACCACGGCTCGGGCGGCGGAGCCGGCGCGGGGACGCGTCCAGGGGAGCCGTGCCTCCTGCCGCCCGTCGCCTGAGCGGCGCGAAGGGCTCCCACGACCAGCCGGGCTGTTTCCCAACGCTCTTATCAGCGACAGAGGCATTAAGCAGATGAAAGTCCAAAAAGCAAACCACGGGGCTTTCCCCGCCTCTTTTTAAAGCATTTTTATGACTGTGAAAACGAAAGAAAAAAAAAAAAACACACGCCGAATAACCAAATAACGCTGAACAACACTGCCAGCTCCCGAAACACGGCGAAGCATCGGCCTCCGCTCGCAGCGAACGCTTGCAACACCCACCGGCACCGAGCTCGCGCCGGCGGCTGTTAGCACGCAGGACGCCGCTCTGCCCCGGGGACGGGCTCCAGCGCTGAGCCCCCGGCAGGGCAGCGGGGCGCTGCTCTCCGCCGGGTTCGCGATTGCTCCGCAGAGACCGGCGCCCCACGCACCCGGCGATGAGCCGAGGCTCGGCCGGGGCGCCGGCGCCGGCGGGAGCATCGCCAGCCCGGCTCCCCCCCCGGCACGCGCGGCACCGGCTCGGGAAGCCTCGGCAGCTCCTTACCACGCAGGGCCGGGGCTCGGCGACTCCTCACTCGGCGGGAGCTTCCCGGGCGAGACAGCTGCCAGGAGAGGTTTCCCGCAGCGTTCGCCCGGCGATTATAGGGATAGAAGTGCCGTCATCAGCTGGGTCCAACCTCGAGGAAGGGCTCTGAGTTAAAAGGGGGGAAAAAAAGACAAAGAAATAGCGTAAGTTCCCAGCTATAGAGACGCAGCGGAGTTCGTTTCAGCACGGCACGCCAAGCTCGGGGACGCGGCACTCTCCAGAGCGGATCAGCACGCGCGACGTTTTCCTCCTAACGGGCTCCGTCTCGATCCTGCCTTAGCAGCGGGTCCCTGCGGCACAGCGCAGGGAAGAGATTCGCCCCCGTTCACAGCAATCCAGCCCCGCGCGCAGAGCTACAGGTTCGCGTCCTTTAAATCACACTGACAAGATGCAAATAAAGAAAATAAAAACAAAACAAGTAGGGCGGCACACGAAAAGCCCATCCAAGACGGTAAATCTGCGCGATTCCTCCGGCTCCGGTGGGGACGGCTGAGCCGACGGGACCCGCTCCCTTCGCCCCGTCGTTGCACCCTCGCAAGGTGCAGCGCCAGCGTGCAAGCGGGGCGAAGCGGGGTGCAAAACCTCCCGATGCCGCCTGCATCCAGCGGGATCCGTCCCGCCGCCCGGCACCGGCCCCCTCGCGCCGAGCCCTGCCAGGCGCTCGCCAGCAGCGGCGGCTGCATCCCACCCGAACCTGCCTGCGGAAAACCGCCCGCCCCAATTTCCACATTGACTGAAAATCAACCCTTCAGGGCTGGCACCTGGCGGAAGGGGGGGGGCGGGCGCGCCTCCCCCCGCCCCGAGGATGCCGCTCCGGATCACGGGGACACAAACCCTGTTTGCAAAAAGCCTTCGGACAAAGGAAATAATCCTCACCGGTTTCACTTCTGCGCGCTCCCTGCCTCTGTGTTTGGGTTGCAAACAGTGCAGAGGAGGGGACATTTGTTTAAACAAACTGTGTCTGGAGGAAGCATTGGGAGGCTCGGGGATTTTTTTTCTTCTTCTTCTTCGATTGTTTTTCCTCCCCCCTCTTTAAAGAGAGTATTTCCATTGGCATTGCTCTGAAAGCTGAATATCTTTTTAAAGGGTAATTTTGGAGCCAGTACTAAGTTTAACAAGACATCTAGCAAAACAAATAAAGACTTTAATTTACACCAGTTTCCATTAATGCTAATGGGAATCACACACACGTTCTCCAAGGCTCAGTAGGAAAACAGGCCCCTTCCACTGTGCCATTCAGAAATGCAAACTCCAGTTCCTGGATACACAGTATAATCCTTTCTCGCTCACAGTTACAGTTCTGAGCAAGCATTTTCTGGCAAAACAGCCCTGTTCTCTCTCTCTCGCTCATTAATATCCCAGGGAGCGTCTCAAATCCTGGCTGGAAACCTGCAAGGACCCACCCAGGTGTTGGGACACCAGGAACAGAAACCTCCGGGTTAACCTCAGCACAAAGCCCCACACCAAACCAAAACCACGGAAAAACCACTTTTCAGCCCCCAAGAAAGCGAGGGCACAGCTTGATGCCAGGACAGGTACAGCTCCTCCTCTATAAACGCCTTCTGGAGGCGGCAAGAAATCGTGGCACACGCAGCGAGCCTGGGGCAGCCCCCTGTGCGCGTTGGCGGGCACGGAGCAGCCCCCGCATCCCCGTGCAAGCCCCCACGTGCAAGCTCCTGCACGCCCCCGCGTCCCTGCGCAAGACCCCACACTGCAGTCACCCCCGTGCAAGCTCCCCGCGTCCCGATGCGAGCCCCTGCACCACAGTCGCCCCCGTGCAAGCCCCCCACGTCCCGGTGCGAGCCCCTGCACCACAGTCGCCCCCGTGCAAGCCCCCCACGTCCTGGTGCGAGCCCCTGCACCACAGTCGCCCCCGTGCAAGCCCCCCACGTCCCGGTGCGAGCCCCTGCACCACAGTCGCCCCCGTGCAAGCCCCCCACGTCCTGGTGCGAGCCCCTGCACCACAGTCGCCCCCGTGCAAGCCCCTGCACCACAGTCGCCCCCGTGCAAGCCCCCCACGTCCCGGTGCGAGCCCCTGCACCACAGTCGCCCCCGTGCAAGCCCCCCACGTCCTGGTGCGAGCCCCTGCACCACAGTCGCCCCCGTGCAAGCCCCTGCACCACAGTCGCCCCCGTGCAAGCCCCCCACGTCCCGGTGCGAGCCCCTGCACCACAGTCGCCCCCGTGCAAGCCCCCCACGTCCTGGTGCGAGCCCCTGCACCACAGTCGCCCCCGTGCAAGCCCCCCACGTCCCGGTGCGAGCCCCTGCACCACAGTCGCCCCCGTGCAAGCCCCTGCACGCAATGCTCTCGCCCTGCGGCCCCGAGCAGGGGCAGCTCAGCCCGGCCCCGAACGCGCACCCCACAGCGCTCTCCTAGCCGGGACGAGGGCCGGGGCTCTCCCCGGGGCCGCCGCCTCGGCTCGCGCCCTCCCGCCCTCCCGCTCCCCCTCCAAGCCGCGAGCTGCCCTCGTTTCTCACCCGCCGCCCAGCTACGAGTTCGCGCCGGCGCTTTGCTCCCGAGCGCGAGACCCCGGGGGGCACCAAAGCATCCGCGAACGCTGCCCCGACACCGTAAATCCTGCCCAGGGCTTACGCCGGCTCCCCCCGCGCGCGCTCCTAGCGCAGCTGCTGCCTGCACGGCGCGAGGGAGCCAACACCCCTAGGCAAAGCCAGCAAGTTTAACATCTTCCTCCTCAATATCGTTTGCCTGTTCTGCTTCCATTTAGCTGATTCAGCTTCTCTTACAACACCGGCCTTTGATTCCTGTTGCACGAGCGCTGCTCCGTTTACACAGACGGGTGTTTTTAAGGGAATACCTGCCCGGACCGATCGCGCACGCTTCTCCCGCTTCCCCCCTCCCGCTCCCCGCTCCGATATAAAGTTTGGAAGCGCCAGGCCGAGCGGCGGACGCAGCCCCGTTTATCACGCCCGAGCAGTCGGCTCGCTGATGCGAAACGCGTCCGCCGCCGCTTTGTCGGCGGCTTCGCCCCCCCCCACGCCGGCTCGGGTCCGCCCCGGCTCCCGGCGCGGGGTTAAGTCGCTCCGGGAGCGGGGAGAAACGGGCGTAAAGCCGGGAAAACGGCCTAGCGGCGGGGCTGCGCCGGGCTGGGGGCTGCAGCCTGGAGGGGAGGGCGGCCGCCGCAGCCATGTGCGCGCAGGAGGCGCTCGGCGCGGCCGCTTCGCCGGCTCTCCGCAGGGCTTTCCAAGTCATCCCCCGCTGACATCAGCGCCGGGGTTTTCTTTTTAATTATTATTTTATTTTGTTTAAGCAAACACGCCAACGAAGCGGCCCTGCACGTTCACGGGCAACTTCCCCGGCGAATGAATAGTCGATTGTCTCCACGATCCCGAATTAGGTCAAGAGATTCGCGGTGCAGAGCGCCGGGAGCGGAGCCGGGACCTGCAGCCGGGCTGCTGGGATCGGAGAGCCCCCGGCCCGTGCCCCCCCCGGCCGGGCCGAGCCCCCTCCTGCAAGGCACCGGGGAGGCCCAGCTGCCTCCTCCCCAGCTCCCCAAAACTGCCAGGCTGGAATTACACTGCCCCGGTCCTTACCGGGCATCGAGGTGCCCCCTTGCTCCGGAGCTAGCAGCGGCTGCCGTCTCCCCCCCACCCAAAAGCAGACGGAAAAGGGGCTCCCGCCCCAGACGGTGCTGGTGGCAATAGTCTCCCCGCACCCCCCTGCCCCCCTTCGCTGTGGGGCAGCCTGAGTCCAGGGCTGCCCCCCCCCCCAGGGGGCTGGCAGGAGCCAGGCCCCATCCTTGCAGCCTTCCCTAGGGAAGGGGGGGGGCTACCAGTGCCCCCCTGCACCAGGAATCCCCCCCCCTTTTTGCAGGGGCAACAAACATCTGTGGGGCACGGCAGCCCCCAAAGCACCAGCCCCCCAAGGAACCCCCCTACTGCTACAGCCCCCCCCCCACACACAAAAGAGGGGCTCCCAAACCCCTCTCAGCCCACCAAGCACGAGCCTCTCATGGGCCCCAGGGCTCCCAGGGGCCCCCAACTCCTCCGGGGCAGCGGCACCACCGCCCCCCGCGGCCCGCGCGGGGGCTGCTGGGAGCTGTAGTCCTCTCTCCCCTCCCTGCCCGGCCGCCGCCAAGGCCACGCGGGCGCCGCGGGACTACAAATCCCGGCACCGCCCGCCGCTGCCCGAGGCGAGGAGGAGCGAGCGAGCCGGTGGTTTTAGTCACCCCCCCCGCCTCAACACACACACACACACGCACCCGGCGCGCTCTACGCCTCCCCGCAGCCCGCGCCCGCCCGGAAGAGGCGGCGGGCCGGCGGCAGACCCCCGCTCCCGCCCGTCTCCCCCGAGCCCGCGGGGGAGACTGAGCCGGCGGCAGGGCGGAGGGCAGGGGTCGCTCACCTGGCAACAGCGGCGCGAGGGCGCGGGCCAATAGCGGGGCGGCGGCGGCGCGAGGGCACCCCGGAGCCCGGCGCGAGGCGACTGCGGGGAGGGAGCGCACGCCGCGGGGGCGGGGCCTAGGAGGGGCGTGGCCCGGGGGCGGAGCCTGGGGGTGGGCGGGGCATCGCGTGGGGGGCGGAGACCGCCGGCCCGCCCTGCTCGGCGCCCTCCCCTCCGCGAGAGGGCGCTGTGGCGCTGCCGCGGGAGGGGGCGGTCTTAAAGGAGCAGGCGCCTCTTTTTTTGTGGCAGGCCGTGGGGGGCTCCGGGGAGGGGGTGCGGGCGTTAAATTCCCTTTGGGGGGCTCATTTCCCCCCATGCAGCAGGAAATGTTAACCCCTAGTGACACTGGGGGAGGGCCGGACCCCACCCCTGTGCCACACATGCAGTGCCAATGCTGGGGGACAAGGGGGTGTCCCGCAATGCAGCAAGGAAAGGGGTCACATCCATCTCGGGGGGGGGGCTGGGGCCCCCTGCACCCCTTTACAGTATGGGGGGACACATGGAGGGCACATGAAGGGCTGCAGAGGGGCCCTATGGGGGTTATGAGGGGGCTCATGAGGGGACTGGATGGGACACAGAGAGGACTCATGGGAGGACAAGGAGGGGGCACATGGAGGGGACACGGGACAAGGAGGGGACACATGGAGGATACAGGGGGACACAGGGAGGGGACACAGGGAGGGAATGTGGAGGGGACACAGGGAGGGGACGTGGAGGGGACACATGGAGGATACAGAGGGGGACATGGAGGGGACACAGGGAGGGGACATGGAGGGGACACAGGGAGGGGACGTGGAGGGGATACATGCAGGATACAGGGGGGCACACGGCGGAGACATGGAGGTGACTAGATGGAGGACACAAAGGGACACGTGGAGGAGGTCACAGATGGGACATGACGGAGTGGGGCGGGGGGCACCACGGCGGCCTCGCTGGGCCGGCCATGGCCGCTGCGGCGCTGCCCGCGAGCACCTGCGATGTGAAACCATGGCCCAGGCGGTGGGGGGGAATGAATGGCGGCCGGGGGCCACCAGGGCCACCAGGGCCTGGTCACCGTGTCACCCCCGGCCGGTGGGGCCAGGTCGCCATGCCGGCGCGTCGCCATGGCGACCGGGGCCCAGCCATGGCGGCGGGGCCTGGCAGGCCCAGCCCTGCCTGAGGCCTGGGGCGGGGGGGGGGTGGGGGGGGCTTCTCTGCAGCCCCTTGAGTGAAAACCGCCAGTTATCACCCCAAAAAAGAGGCCGCGAGAGCGATGCAGCCCGCCTGGCGGGAGCTGCGGGCCCAGATCCTGCAGAGCCTGCGGGCGGCCGCGGTAGGGCCCGGCGCCCCGGCCCCGCCGCCGCCCTGCCGCCGCCGCCGCCGCCCGCCCCGGCACGTCCCTCTGCCCGCAGGGCCCCCGCGAGGCGCCCGCCGCCCCGCTGAGCGACCAGCCCGCCCTCGCCTACCGGGCCGGCGGCCCCGGCTGCCTCGCCGGGCCCCTCTGCTTCTGCCCCTCCGACACCCACCACGTCTTCGTGGCCTTCGCCTGGGAGAGGCCGGGCAGCAGCCAGCCCCAGGTGAGACCCCCCGGCCCCAAAACCCGCCCGGGCATCGGCGCCTGCTGGGACGGGACCCCCTGTCTGGGGTGCTGGGACCCCCATCCTCATCCCCAAAACCCGCCTGGCATCGGCGCCTGCTGGGATGGGACTCCCCTGTCTGGGATGCTGGGACCCCCGTCCTCATCCCCAGAACCCGTCCAGGCATCGGCACCTGCCGGGACAGGATCCCCCCATCTGGGGTGCTGGGACCCCCATCCTCATCCCCAGAACCCGCCTGGCATCGGCACCTGCCTGCTCCGGCCCCGAGCCAGGACGGGACCCCCTGCCCCCGGTCTGGGGAGCTCGGACCTGTCCCCGAAATCTGCCCAAGCATCGGCACCCGCCTGCTCCGGACCCCGGCATTCCCCACACCTGCAGAAATGCCTTGATCCTCTGCTCCAACCCTGGCATCTGGGACGCCAACCTCAGGGTCCCCCAAACCTGTGGAAATGCCCCAATTCCCCGCTCCAAACCTGGTGTCCCCAAAACCTGCAGAAATGCCCTGCAGAAGTGCCCTGATCCCCCTTTCTGGCCCTCACATCCGGGATGCCAACCCCTGAGTCCCCAAAACCTGTGGAAACGCCCCAACGCCCCACTCCAGACCGGGCATCCGGGCTGCCAACCCGGTGCCCGGGTGGCTCGTGGCCCTGCCCCACCGGCGGGCGCCCCGCCGTCCCCGCAGGCGCACGTGTGGCTGCAGCGGCGGGAGGACGGCAGCGCGGTGGAGGAGCGGGACGTGCCGCTGGCGGAGCCGCCCCGGGCGCTGCGCGTCTGCCACGTGCCGCCGCTGCGGCTGCTGGCGGCGTACTGCAGCGACCTGCGCCTCCGGCTCTTCGGGGACCACCGCCGGGACCTGGCCCTGCTGGCGGCCGTCCCCTGCCCGCACGCCTTCGCCAGCCTCTGCTACAGCCCGGACACGGGCGAGCTGGTGGCCGGCGGGCTGGGCGTGCTGGCGTGGTGGGCGCTGGGCGCGGGGCCCCCCGCGGCCCCCAGCCCGGCCGGCGGCGTGCGTGTCCCCGGCGGCGAGCTGGTGCAGGAGGTGCAGGCGGCGCCGGCGGCCCGCGCCCTGGTCGCCCTGTGCGAGAGCACCGTGCGCCTCTACGACGCCCGCAGCCGGGCCCCGACGCGGGCCCTGGCCAGCTCCCGGGGCGTCGCGCTCTGCGCCTGCACCCTCCGCTGGCCCTCGGCCCGGCTCTACGCCGGCGACTCGGCCGGCTACGTGCAGGCGTGGAGCCTGCGGACGGGGCGCAGGGTGCAGCGCTTCCAGGCCCACCGCGAGGCCGTGAGCGGCGCGGTGATCCGCCCGTCGGGGCAGAGCCTGCTCACGGCCTCGCTGGACGGGCTGCTGAAGGAGTGGGGCTTGGCGCACGGCGACCTGCTGCGCCAGCTGGACCTCGGCGAGCCCGTGCTGCAGCTGGGCTTCGCCGGCCCCACCACCTTCTACTGCAGCACGCCTGGCGGCTTCTCCCTCCGCACCCTGCGCGACCTCCACCGCCTCTTCCACACCACCAGCTCCCCGCTGCGGCGCCTGGCCCGCGTGCCCTGCGGCCCGGGCAGAGCCCGCATCCTGGCCGCTGCCGAGGACGGCGCCGTGCGGTTCCTGTCCCCCGTCACCGGCGAGCTGCTCCTTGTCACCTGGCCCTACCAGCTCCTGGAGCAAGCACTGGACTTCGTCTATGATCCCGACCGGGAGCAGCTGGCAGTGACCGTGGGCACCGCTGACGTCTACATCCTGGACACCACCAGAAACCCCTGCCCGGCCAAGTACGTGCTGCGGACGGCGGCTGGCCAGGAGGACCGGGTGCTCTGCCTGGCCTTCTGCCGCCTGCGCGTGGGCACCGAGGGGTGCAGCTGCCTGTTCGGCGGGTACCGGAGCGGCTGCATCCGCGCGCTGAGCCGGCTCAGCCGCCCGCTGCCCGAGCAGCGGCTCCACCAGCGAGGCGTGGAGGCGATGTGCAGCCTCTCGGACGGTGATGACCTTTCCAGCGGGTCCTGCGAGTGCAGCTTCTTGTGCTCCTACGGCTCGGACGAGCGCATCGTCCTGTCCAGGCTCGTGGCGCAGGGCAGCGAGCTGGCCTTGCTGCCGGTGCGCTCCATCGCCAGCGCTGACGGCTGTGTCCGGCACCTTCTGCTGGTCCCCGGTGCCGTGTGCGCCGTGACGGAGGAGAACCGCCTGCGGGTCTGGGGCCTCGCCGCCTTGGTGCACGGGGAGGACAGTGGCCCCACCGCCGAGAGCCCGCCCATGCACTCCTGCACCGTCACCTCCTGCGACTACTGCCCCGCGCTGCGGCTGCTGGTGACGGGTGCCGCGGACGGCTCCATCCGCCTCTGGAGCCTGGCGGGCGTCCTGGTGGTGGACTTCAGCTCCAGCCTCCAGTTCAGCCGGGTCTGCTTCGCCAGCCGCTGGGGCGACCTGCTCGTCGGCTGCAACCGCAGCATCTTTCTCATCCCCTGCGTCAAGTACCTGCCCCACGACCACCTGCAGGAGCTGGCCATGCGCTGGCTGCCGGACGACGCGGCCGAGGAGCCCTTGCCCTTCTTGCCCAGCTTCCTCCAGGCCTTTGAGACCGTCTTTGTGCCCACGTACCGCCTGGAGGGCAGCGGGGCCATGTGCTACGAGGGCATGGAGGTCCTCGCCAGCTACAAGCAGGTCGTGGTGGCGGAGGGCATGGCCAAAGTGCGAGGCGGCACCAAGGCGGCTGCCGGTGCCCAAGCAGCCCCGGAGCGGGCTGCGAGCACTGCGGTGCCCAGCGCCAGCCCTGCCCCACGCCCCAGGCGGCCGCCGCCACCCCAGCGGGCGCTGAGACGGCGAGCAGAGCCCGCGGGCAGCCAGCGTCCCCCGGAGGAGCTGGCGCGGCTGATGGAGCAATATCTGCTCCGCGGGCTGCGCTGGCCCGTCGCGCCCGACGGCCTCGTCCCCAACTCGGTCGTCCGCGCCTGCCTCTGGCCCCACGGGACCCCCGAGCGCCAGAGGAGCTCCGTGCAGAAGGGGCTGCCCAGGAGGCAGCGGGCGAAGGTCCGGGCGTCCCGGCTGCCCCTGCCGAAGGCGCCGGCGAAGCGCGAGGCCAGGCAGCCGTGGGGGGAGACGCTGCCCTTCGTGGAGGCGGGGGCACCCCCCCAGGACCTGCTGGCTGAAATCGCCAGCCAGGGCTGGCTGCTGCACAAGCCGGAGAGCATCAGCCTGGAGGGGGTCGTGCGGGGCATCCTGGGGCAGCTGGCGGCCGCGTCGCCCTCCGTCTACGCCCTGGGCACCGCCGCGCTGGTGCGCATCGCCGAGAGCTGCGTCCTGCCGCCCGATCTGCGGGAGGAGGCCTACAGCAGCCTCCTCCCGCAGACCAGCAGCGCCGGGGCGCGGAGGCGGCGTGCCGCCTGGCAGGCGCTGGCCGGGATGGCCCTGCTGAGCCGGCGGGACCTGCTGCCGCTCGCCCGCGCCCTCATGGACAAGGACGGGACGGTGCGGGACCTGGCGCGCTCCCTGCTCCGCTCCATCGCCGGCATCGCCGACAAGGACGCACTCAGCGAGGCCGTGCGGCGGCCGCCCGCCTCCGCCCCGGCGGAGGACGTGTGAGTGCCTCCCCGGCCCCGCAAGCCCCCGGGCACGCTCTGCTCCGCGCCCCCACGCCTGCCCCTGTCCCGCTCCAGGCACACATCGCTCGGCGGGGAGCCTGCGCCCGCGGCCGTCGCCCCGCCGGAGCCGGGCGCCGAGGGGGCGAGCGCGGCGGCCGCCAGCCCCCCGGAGCGGGACGCGCTGCTGCAGGCGGTGCGCGAGCGCCTGACGTCCACCCTGTCCCTGGCGGAGGAGCAGCCGTGGAGCAGCCCGGAGACGGAGCGGACGGAGTCCCCGGAGCCGCCTGCGGATCTGTGGGGCGCCGGGCAGGCGACGCCGCGGGGACCCGCGCGGGAGCCCGGGCTGAGGAAGAGGAGGACGGCAGGCAGCGGTGAGGCACGAGGAGCTGCCCCTTGCCCTGCCGCCGGGCGAGGAAGGCACGTAAAATAAGGCTTCCTCCCCCAGATTTGCACCCATCAGAGCCACCCCCAGCGGTGTCCCGTTCTCCCCGCCCGGACCTGGCTGAGGAGCCCAGGGCGAAGCAGCGCCAGGCGCGGCAGAGGCTGCCCAAACTCGGCACCAGGATGCGGCGTGGCGTGTTCCTCTCCCCGCTCCGGCTGGTGCCCAGCGGCACGCGGGCGCGCGAGGCCCCGGCACGGCCACGGCCGCGGCTGGCAGGGGCCCCGCTGCCCGCGGCGGGCCAGGCAGTGCCGGCAGAGCCTCGGGCTGGCGGGCGCGGGGAGGCCGCGTCGGAGGCGGCGCGGGGAGCCGGTGTGCGGAGGGAGCCCGCCGGAGAGCGGCTGCAGCCCCGGCCCCGAGCGCGCACCGAGGCCTCGGCGATCCTGCTCCGGAGGAAGCCCACGGGCATGCGGCCGCGAGAAAAGGCTGCGGAGACCCCCGGGCGGGGAGGGCTCCCGGGGACCCCCTTGCGGAGAGGGTCCCCGCGGGCCCCGCCGCAGCAGGACGCTGCCAACCGCGTCGACCCGCGGCAGCGCTACGGCTCGGGGCCCGGCCGGTGGCGCGACGACCTCTGCAAGCTGCTCAGCCTGCGCACGAGCCCCGCGACCCCCGAGGAGCGGCGGGTGATGGAGGAGCTGATGGCCTTGGCCGGCGAGGCCCTGGCCGGGGACACCGTGGCCTGGAGCCTGCTGAGATCCTCCGGCGACCTCCTCGTCCAGCTGCAGAAGAGACGCTCCCGCCGGGGCCGGGCCGGGCCGGGCGTGCGGGCACCTGGCCCGGGGCGGCCGGCGGTGGCTGGCAGCACCGGCGCCCAGGGAGCCAAGGGAGTGGGCCCGGGGCCGGGGCCCAGCTGGGCCGAGGCGGCGCCGGGCGAGGCGGATCGGCCCTGGCGGATGCTTGAGGCCCTGCTGCGTCGCCTGGCAGAGCCCCGGGAGCTGCCGGGGGCTACCGAGTTGCAGGGCTGGCTCCGGGCTCTGCAAGCCCAGCTGCCCGCCCCAGAGCAGCGCCGGGAGCTGCAGGCTCTGCTTGCTGCGGCTGCAGGCGCGGCGACCGAGGAGGACGAGGAGCTGGGTGAAGCCCTGGGGCTCTGCGCCTGCCTGGCAGACCCCCAGCAGCCCGAGCCAGATGCCTCCATGGTCCGGGCGCTGGCGGACGCGCACCGGTGCTACACCGGGCGGGTGGCCGGAGCCGGCGGCCACGAGCCCACCGTCGGGGCTGACGCGCTGCTGGCCCGCATCAAAGCCCGGCTGCGGGTCTCTTGGGGACGGCCGCCGCTGCACCCGGGCGATGCTGGGACACCGCAGGAGAGGGAGCCTGCAGGAAAGGCCCGGCCGCGGGGGGCCAAGCGGCCGGCAGGGAGCTGGCCGGCCCTGCCGGAGGGGGGCCCGCAGCCTGCGGTCCCCGAAGCCCTGCAGGTGACGGGGCTGGAGGAGGTGGCCGCGATGCACAAGGAGCTGTGGGCCGACGCGGACAGCTCACTCCTGGCCCAGCTGGGCCGGGGCCAGGCCAGGCCAGGCAGCGGGCGCGAGGAGCCCTGGCCAGGGCTCTGGCAAGACGGGAAAGCGGAGGAGAGCAGCGTGCACAAGCTCCTGGCGCTGCACCAAGTGCTGCTGAAGCTCCGGGACCGCCACGGGGCCGACTCGGAGGCCTGGCAAGAGGCGCTGACCCACCTGCTGCAGCTCTACGGGCTGCAGTGCCCCCGCATCCGCTGCCTCTTCCAGTACCTGCTGGCGGGCGAACCGCCCCCCGTCCGCTACGTTTCCGGCAAGGCCGAGCGGCCGGAGCAGGAGCCGGGGCCGCCGGGAGAGCGGGTGCTGTGCCGGGTGCTGCTGCCCGCGGGGCCGCGGCCGCCGGCCTTCTGCCACGTGGCGCCGCTGAGCTACTGCAACAACGTGCACGTGCCGCGGCCCTGGGGGGAGGCCGTCTTCGGGGCCCTGGCGCTCCGGTGGCGCTCGGAGTGCTCCAGCGAGCCGGGCGCGCTGCCGCCGCTGCGCCTCGCCCTGCTCCGAGAGCCCCGCGGAGCAGCACCCGGCCCGGCGCGCGCCGGGGGGCCGCGGCCCGCCTGCTCGCCGGGGATCTCGCAATAAAGCTGGTGTCGTGCCCCGGGGATGCTCCCATCTCCGTGTTCCCTCCCCCCCCCAACATCTGGCACATCCTTATCCCCGCGCTGCTTCCTCCCTCCGCCATGCCGGGATCTGGGATTTGGGGAGGGGGGTCCTCCCACAGGTGCCTCAGCAGCGGCTTTAATCCACAGGGCTCTGGGGCCATGGGCATGCACTGGCCTTGCTGGGCATCCGGCCTGGCAAAGCCCCCCCTCGGGGCGGCCCGGACCTGGAATGGGAAAATTTGGGGAACCTCCCCCAACCCCCACCGTCTGGCTGCCCCCCGCCCGCAGCCCGCGCCCATGTCCGTCCCAGGCGATGCCTCCGCCGAGGCCACGGGGTGCCCGCGCCGTGCCCTCCCCGCGGCGCCCCGGCTCCGCAGCGTGGGGGTCCCGGCAGCCCCCGGCGCCGGTGCCCGGGTGTCTGCGGCCGCCCCGGCCGCGCTCGCCGCCCGGCTCCGCGGACACAAAACGCCCATTGTGCGCCGCCCGGGAAAGCCTCCAAGCACCTGCCCTCGCCTCCGCGCCCGGCATCAGCTGCGCCGGCCCGGGGGGGCAGCGGCCACGCTCGCCCCAACTACATTTCCCAGCGTGCAGCACCCTCAGCACGGTGGGCGGCACAGGCCTGGGGCCACACACAGCCCAATAGCCCCCCCCGGGGCTGGTCCCCCCCTCCACACTGCCGCCGCCGCTGGGGGAATAATCCCGCAATAATCTCCCCATGCAGCCGTGGGGGCCCGGAGCGGCCGGGCAGGGCCGGGGTCTGGCGGACGCGCAGCGCCGTGCACCTGGTTCCCGTGCCGGGGGCGGGGGGGACGACGTGGGAGCAAGCTGCTATCCGTCCCCGCGGGCCCAGGGTGGCAGCAGGCACCGGGATCCCCTGCAATAAGAGGGATGGGGACACCTTAAAAATAAATAAATAAATAAATAAAAAGGGCCCCCGCCCCCGGGCGGCAGAGGCGCCTCGGCACGGCGCGGGGGGGGGGGGGGGGCTGCAAAGGGCAGGGCGGGGAGCAGGGCCCGCCGCCCCCGCCGCCGCGGACTACAAGTCCCAAGCTGCAGCGGGCCCCCCCCGGCCGGCCCGGCCCCCCCGGGCCGCTGTCAGCTCCGCGCCGGCCCCGCACCCGCTGAGCGGGGGATGCGCCCCCGGCCCGGCCAGCGCCCCGGCGCCGGTGACAGCGCCGCGGCAGCGCAGGGCGCGGCGCCCGGCCGGCTCCGGCACCAGCACCGGCTCCGGCAGCGGCTCCGGCAGCGGCAGCGGCTCCGGCACCGCGGCCGGGCGGGGATGCCCGGCGCCGTCCCCCCGCCGCACCGAGCCGGCACGGCCCGGGGGGGCGCCGGGCGGGGCGGGCGCTGAGCGGGGCGCCAGGAGCCGCCGGGGCCGGGCCGGGCCGGGCCGAACCGCGCCGTACCGAGCAGATCCGCGCTGAGCCGAGCCGCGCCGCACCGGGCCGGGTCGAGCCGAGCCGTACCGTTCCGAGCCGCACCGGGCAGAGCAGAGCCGGGCCGGGCCGTGCCGGGCCGCGCCGCCCCGATGCCGGCGGCGGCTGCGCCCCAGCGGCGCGGCGGAGCCCGGGCCGTGCCAGGCAGCGCCGCGCCCCGCGGGCACCGGAGCCGCGCCTGAGCCGCGGCCGCGCACGGCGGCAGCACCCGCCGGGGCTCGGGGCTCGGCTCGGGGGTGCCCCGGCCCCGGGGACGCCGGAGGCGGCCTCGCTGCTGAGCGGAGCCCGGGCACCGCGGACCAAGAGCGGCTGCCAGGGACTGCGGCTGCAAGGAACCCCGCTCAGCACTGCCCGGCTGCAGGAGACCCAAGGGACCCCGCTCTGCACTGCCCAGCTGCAAGGGACCCCGCTCGGTGCTGCCTGGCTGCAGGAGACCCAAGGGACCCCGCTCAGCACCGCCCGGCCTCAGGAGACCCAAGGGACCCCGCTCAGCACTGCCCAGCTGCAGGAGACCCAAGGAACCCCGCTCAGCACTGCCCAGCTGCAAGGGACCCTGCTTGGTGCTGCCCGGCTGCAGGAGACCCAAGGAACCCCGCTCAGCACTGCCCAGCTGCAAGGGACCCTGCTTGGTGCTGCCTGGCTGCAGGAGACCCAAAAGACCCTGTTTGGTGCTGTCCAGCTCCAGGAAACCCAAAGGACCCTGCTCGGTGCTCCCTGGCTGCAAGGGACCCAAGGGACCCCAAGGTGCGCCCTTCGGCTGCAAGGGAGCCCGGCCCCACGGCCGCGGGCGCAGCCCTTGCCCTCCCCTCGAGCCCGGCCCGCCGCAGTGCGTCCGAGCCCCCCGGGACCATGCGGGCCAGGGGGGACGAGGCGCGGAGCCGGGACCTTCGGCGCGCGGCTGCCCAGCAGGGCCGGGGCCCCCGGGGCCCGGCGGGCGTGAGGAGCACGTGCGCGTGGGCGCTGGCGCGCTGAGACGGGGCCCAGAGCGCGATGGAGCCGGAGGAGGGCTGGAGCCCCCACAAGGGCAATCCCTTCTGGACGGCCGTCTTCGACTACGAGGCCGCGGCCGAGGAGGAGCTGACGCTGCGGCGGGGCGACGTGGTGGAGGTGCTCTCCAAGGACTCCACCGTGTCCGGAGACGAGGGCTGGTGGACGGGGAAGGTCCAGGGCAAGGTGGGGGTCTTCCCCAGCAACTACGTGAGCAGCGAGCCGGCTGCCGTGGGGCTGCCGGAGGTCTCCTTCGAGGAGCTGCTGCTGGACGAGATCATTGGCGTGGGCGGCTTCGGGAAGGTCTACAAGGGGCTGTGGCGAGGCGAGGAGGTGGCGGTGAAGGCCGCCCGGCAGGACCCCGACGAGGACATCGGCGCCACGGCGGAGAGCGTGCGGCAGGAGGCCCGGCTCTTCGGCATGCTGCGGCACCCCAACATCATCGCCCTGAAGGCCGTGTGCCTCAGCCCCCCCAACCTCTGCCTCGTGATGGAGTTCGCCCGGGGCGGCGCGCTCAACCGGGCCCTGGCGGGGCGCAAGGTGCCGCCCCACGTGCTGGTCAACTGGGCCGTGCAGATCGCCCGCGGCATGAACTACCTGCACAACGAGGCCGTGGTGCCCATCATCCACCGCGACCTGAAGTCCATCAACAGTAAGTGCCCCGGGGGACCCCCGACCGCTGCCCAATGCGCCCCCACATTGTGCTGTCGGTGCTGCCCCGCTGCAGCCCCAGGCTCCCACAGGCACGGCCAGCCTGTGGGGCACCGGGGGGCTAGGACGCCTGGGCCCCTTCCCCACCTCGGTGAGGGGTGTAGGGGCGGGGTGCCAGCTCCCAGCCCCATGGCTGCTCCTCACTTACCCTGGGCATGTGGGGTCCCTCGGGCTGTGCCAGGCCTCTGGGCGCCTCAGCTGCACCCCAGAAAGGGGCTGGACCGAGGAAGCTCCTCTCAGGGGAGCGGAGAAATCCCCCTACCTTGTCCGGGGGGCACAGGGGGGCACGGGAGGCCCTGCAGGACCAGGGGGCTCTGCCCTGCCATCCCCCAATCTGCCCATGGCCCCGGCTGCCCCGTGCCCATCTACTGCCCTCTCCTTGCCTCTCGCCAGTCCTGATCCTGGAGAAGATCGAGAACGATGACCTGGCCCATTGCACCCTGAAGATCACGGACTTCGGGCTGGCCCGCGAGTGGCACAAGACGACGAAGATGAGCGCAGCCGGGACCTACGCCTGGATGGCCCCCGAGGTCATTAAGCTGTCCCTCTTCTCCAAGAGCAGCGACGTCTGGAGGTACCAGGGGGCAGGGGTGGGGACCCGGCTGGGCACCGGGGCGCAGCAGGACCCCCAGCATGGTGCTGTGCCCGCCCTGCCCTGAGCCCCCCGGCCTGTGCCGCAGCTTTGGGGTACTGTTGTGGGAGCTGCTGACCGGCGAAGTGCCGTACCGGGAGATCGACGCCCTGGCCGTGGCCTATGGCGTGGCCATGAACAAGCTGACGCTGCCCATCCCTTCCACGTGTCCTGAGCCCTTCGCCCACCTCCTGGAGGGTAAGTGGGACATGAGGACAAATGCACAAGGGCTGGTGTCCCTGCATGGGGGCCAGGGCCCATGCACAAGGGTCAGGGTCCCTTCATGGGGGCCATGGCCCATGCACAGGGCTCATGCACAAGGGTCAAGGTCCCTGCATGGGGCCCATGCATTAGGACAAGTGCACAAGGGCCAGCGTCCCTGCACGGGGGCCGGGGCCTGTGCACACAGCCCCATGCAGACCCTGCCCCCGCCCTGCACGGGGGCCAGGGGCCATGCACAAAGACCAGGGCCCAAGCATAGGGGCTGGGATCCCTGCACGAGGACAAGCGCACGAGGGTCGGGGGCTCTGCACGAGGTTCGGGGGCTCTGCACGAGGGTCAGGGGCTCTGCATGCCGCCCCAGGCCCCTGGCACAGGGGCCAGGGTCTGCACGCAACTGGCAAAGGCCCCGCTGCCGCTCCCGCCCTCGCAGAGTGCTGGGACCCCGACCCGCACGCCCCGCCCGGCCTTCGGCAGCATCCTGGGGCGCCTGCTGGCCATCGAGCAGTCGGCGATGCTGGCCATGCCCCTCGAGTCTTTCCACTCGCTGCAGCAGGACTGGAAGCTGGAGATCCAGAGCATGTTCAGCGACCTGCGCACCAAGGAGAAGGTCAGCAGGGCCTCGGCTGCACCCGGCCCCCGCTCCCCGGGGCTCAGCCCTCCCCGGCCCCCGGCCCCTCTCCAGGGACCCGCCTGCCCCCGACGCGCCGCCGGAGCGGGGCCTGGGGACCCCCCCCGGCCGCACGGCATCTCCCCCGGCCCGTGTCGGCCCGCAGGAGCTGCGGAGCCGCGAGGAAGAGCTGCTGCGGGCGGCCCAGGAGCAGCGGACGCAGGAGGAGGTGCTGCGCCGGCGGGAGCAGGAGCTGGCGGCCCGGGAGATCGACATTGTCGAGCGGGAGCTGCACCTCATCATGCACCAGATGCACCAGGAGAAGCCCGGCGTCAAGAAGAGGAAGGGGCACTTCAAGCGCAGCCGCCTCAAGCTGCGGGACGGCAACCGCATCAGCCTGCCCTCGGGTACCCCACCCCCCCAAGCCCCCAGCCTGCCCTCGAGGACCCTAAAATCCTGCTGCCCCCCAAACCTTGCTGCACCTCTGCAGCCTGTCCTTGATACCCTGACCCCCCCCAGTCTCCCCACTGCTTTTGGGGGGTCCTGCACCCCTATAGCCCCCTGGACACACCGACCTTGCCCTCGGGCCCCCCAGACCTTTCCTGCACCCCCCCAGCCCATGCAATACTTGCAGGCCAGTTCCGGCCCTGGGCCAGGCTGGGGCCCCCCTGCTGCAGCTGCGGGGCTGGGGGGGGCCCCAATGCCTCCACAGCCCCCCCGACCCCTTCCCCCCGGCCTCCCCCAGGCTTCGAGCACAAGATCACGGTGCAGGCGTCGCCCACGCTGGAGAGGCGGAAGGGGCTGGGGGCCGACGGCGCCAGCCCCCCCGGCAGCCCCAGCATCATCCCCCGCCTCAGGGCCATCTGCCGTGAGTAACCCCCTGGCAGCCCCCCAAACCCCAAGCAGCCCCACGGATCCCCACGCTGCCCTCGGCTACCCGGGACCCCCCTGGGACCCCAAATCCAGGCCAGTACCACAAACCCCAGGCAGTCCCCAAATTGCAGACATCCTCCCCAAACCCCAGCCCGTCTGCAACTCCCCCCACAGTCCCCCAAACCCCAGGTAGCCCCCCAAAAACCCCAGGCAGCCCCCAAAACACCAGGCTGCCCCCGAATCACAGACATCCTCCGCATACCCCAGCCCATCTGCAACCCCCCACAGACCCCCAAACCCAGACTGCCCCCCAAACCCAGACAGCCCCCCAAAACCCCAGGCTGCCCCCAAATCACAGATATCCTCCCCAAACTCTGGCCCATCTGCAAACTTGAGGCAGCTCCCCACGCCCCAGGCAGCCCCCCAGCCCCCCGCCCCAGCAGCATGGGCCCCACGGGGGCCCCACGCCCCCCCGGGGCAGCAATCGGCCCCGCCATGGGGTGCAGCCAAGCCCAGCAGCTTCCCCCCCCCGACCCCGGCCATGGGTGATGGTGGAGGGGAGCCCCACAGCCGCCCCGCTGCACCCGCAGTGACGCCCCTGGACGGGAGCCGGACGTGGGGCCGCAGTGGGGCGCCGCGGGCCGAGGCGCTGGCGGGCAGCAAGAAGAAGGGCCGGACGTGGGGGCCCAGCTCCACGCTGCACAAGGAGCGGCTGGGCGGCGAGGAGAGGTGAGCGGGGCCCGCGGTGCGGTGGGGGGCCGCCTGCCCCCGCTGACCCCCTCCCCACGCCCCCTCCTCCGCAGGCTCAAGGCCCTGGGTGAGGGCTGCAAGCAGTGGTCGTCCAGCGCCCCGAACCTGGGCAAGTCGCCGCGGCACGTGCCCATGGCGGTGGGCTTCGCCAGCCTCACTGAAATGGGTGAGCGGGGCCCGGGGGGGGCCGGGCCAGCCCCAGGGAGGGGGGGACAGCAGGAAGGATGGGAGCCCCATGGGGGGGGGTCTGGCTGCAGGGGATGGGGGTGCTGTGCAATGGGGGGGAGCTGCACCCATGGGTGCTGGGTCTGCGGGGGTGTCCCTCCCTGCAGAGTGCAGGAGTTGGGGGGTGCTGTGCTGTGGCGGGGGGAGGGGTAATCACCCTGGGGGGGGGGCACATCCCAGAGGGGCCTGTTCCTGCAGGGTGCATGGATAGGAGGATGCTGTGCTATGAGGGGGGCTGCACCCATGGGGGGGGAGCTGCACCCATGGGGAGATGACTAGGGCTGGGGGGGAGGGGGCGACCATCACTGCAGGGTGCAGAGGTGGGGGACACCATGCAATGGGGGGGGGAACCCTCAGCCCAAGGGACTGTGTCCTGGGTGCAGGGGGCTTAGGGACACCGTGCTATTGGGGGGGGGGGGTTGCATGCAAGGGGAGGGGTCAGAGGGGGTGTCCGGTGCCCGCAGGGTGCAGGGGGCTTAGGGACACTGTGCAATTGGGGAGCGGGGTTGCATGCACGGGGGAGGGGTCAGAGGGGGTGTCCGGTGCCCGCAGGGTGCAAGGCGCCCCCCGGGGAGGGCGTCCGCCCCCCCCCGACGGCCGCTGCCCCCGCAGAGGAGTACGCCGAGGCGGAGGAGCCCGAGGCGCCGCCCTCGCCCCCCGGCAGCCCCCGGCCCGCGGCGGCGGCGGCGGCGGCGGCGGCGGGGGGGGCCCGGGCGGGCGGCGGGGGGCGGCGGGGCCGCAGCGGGGCGGCGCTACTGGGCTGCGCCTCGGTGCTGGCGGCGGTGGCGCTGGGCGCGGGGCTGCCCGGGGCCCCCCCCGCCTCCGCCCCGGCCCCGGCCGAGCATCACCCGCCGCCGCCGCCCGCGGGCGCCCCGCGCCGCCCGCGCCAGTCGCTGACGCCCACGCGAGTCGCCGCCGCCCGCCGCGGGCACCGCCGCACCCCCTCGGACGGGGCCCTGCCCCACGGGCACGGTGAGCGCTTTCCCGAGGGGGACCCCGAGGGGAGCCCCACGGAGCAACTCCCCCCCACCCACGCACCGCCCGCGCTCCACCCCATTGCAACCCCCCCCACTCTCCCCGTTGCACCCCCCACACGCTCTGCCCACTGCAGCACCCCTACTCTCCCCACTCTGCCCCATTGCAACCGCCCCCAAAGTTCCCTCCATGCTCTGCCCCATTGCACCCCCCCAGCTCTCTGCTCTGCCCCATTGCAACACCCCGCTCTTTCCACTGTGCCTCATTGCACCCCCTCAGCTCTCCTCAGTCTGCCCCACAGCACCACTCCCCACATGCTCTGCCCCATTGCAACCCCCCTGCTCTCCCCACTCTGCCCCATTGCACCCCCCCACATGCTCTGCCTCATTGCAACCCCCCCCGCTCTCCCTGCACTGCCCCATTGCATCCCCCCCACTCTTCCCACTGCACCCCCCCGCTCTCCCCGCTGCACCCCCCGCTCTCCCCACTGCACCCCCCACTCTCCCCATTGCATCTCCCTGCTCTCCCCGCTCTCCCCACTGCACCCCCCCCCCCCGCTCTCCCCGGTGCACCCCCCCCGCTCTCCCCACTGCACCCCCACTCTCCCCATTGCATCTCCCTGCTCTCCCTGCTCTCCCCACTGCACCCCCCCCCCCGCTCTCCCCGCTGCACCCCCCCGCCCTGCACCCCCGTCGCCGCCTGCCGTCGGGCCGCGCTGAGGCCGCCGCTGCCCGCAGGAGCCCGCGAGGCGCCGGAGCCGCCGCTGCCGCCGCCGCCATCGCGCCGCCGCGGCCCGGAGGCGCCGCCGCCGCCGGAGGCGCCGCCCGCGGAGCGGCCGCGCTCGCTGCCCTTCGCCCCGCGGCCGCGGCCCGCGCCCGCCCGCCCGCGGCCCGACCCCTGGGCGCTGGTGTCGGCGCGGGGGGCGCGGGCCGCGGCGCCCCCGACCCTGCTGGACCTGGACGCCGAGGGGCAGAGCCGCGACGGCACCGTGCCCCTCTGCGGGCGCCCCGGCGCCGGGCCCGGCCCCGACGGCGCCCGCAGCCGCGGCTCCAGCACCGACGGCTCCCACGGCGACGGCACCGGCTCCAGCACCGACATCTCGCACTGACCCGCCGCGGCCCCGGCGCCGACGGCTCCCGCCTCGCTGGGTCCGCGACACCAGCTGCGGCACTGGCTGCGGCGGCCAGGTCCCCCGCTGGCCCGGAACCGGCACTGATGAGCCCCCCCCCGCCGAGCGGCAGCGACCGTCCCCACCCACGGCACCGGCCCTGGCTCCGGCACCGATGGATCCCGCTGATCCGGCCCCAGCACCGAGGCGTCCAGCTGGCCCGGACCCAGAGGCCGGCAGATCCTGCAGCTCCGGCGGTCCCGTGACACCAGTACCAGGAGCATCTCTGGCCAGGAGGTGCCAGAGCGGGCAGGATTTGGGGGGGGGGGCGCTTGGGGAGACCCCCAGGCATGTGTAAATCTGTTGTGATGTTTGTATAAAAAAGAAGGAAAAAAAAACCCTAAACCTTGCTGAGAGCCGACGCCGTTCCCGCGGGCCCAGGAGTCCGGCCCCCAGCAGGGAGTGCGGGCTGGGAGGTGGGGGGGGGGCACGACCACAGGGAGCCCCCCCCACAGCTAGGCAGGGGGCAGGGAGGGGGACACCATCCCCAGACACCTGGGCTCCCCGGCACTGTGGGGCCTGCGGTTTGCACCCCCCTGCACACCCCCATGTGCCAGGGACCCCCCAGGGCAGGGACACCCTTTGCCCCCCACCCCAATGCAGGCCCTTCATGCACCTGCAGCACCCCCCCAGCCCCGGCTGCACCCTCCACCCCCCCCCAGGTCCTTTCCAGCCCCCTCGCCCCAAGGAACAGGCTGGGCAGGATGAAACCGATAATTTTATATAGCGTCCATGGTTCGGGGTGTGTGTGGGGGGTGCACGAAACGGAGCCGGGGCAGAATCAGCACCAGTGACACCAGGACCCCCGGCACCCACCGGGCCCCGGCCCCCGGGGGGCAGGCGGCCGGCCGGGCCCTGCGAGGGACACGTGGGGGTCCGGCTGGACAGGGCAGGATGCGGCCCCCGGCTGCTAGGCGATGAGGTCCTTGTAGCCGTCCCGCTGCCGCTGCCCCGAGCGGGTGATTTTCATCTCCGTCAGCTGGATGTAGCGCAGCACGTTGGTGTCTGCGGGAGCAGAGGCCACGGGTCCCATCCGGTTCTGCTGGGTCCAGCACCCCGACAGGCTCCCCAGCACTCTTAGGTGACCCCCAACCCCTCCTCAGCCCCCCTACATGCCCCCCCAGCAGCCCCAAATATCCTCAGCATTCCCAGCACCCCCAAATACCCCCAGCACTTCCAGCTCAGCACCCGGCTCAGCACTCCCAATACCTCCCAGCAGCCCCATCCCAACCCATCGGCAGTCCTGGGGGCAGCAGCAGCTCAGGGTCCGATCCAGCACCCCCAAGTGCCCCCCAGCACCCCCAGGTGCCCCCTCCCAGCACCCCGTGGGGTTGCACGGGTGCCCCCCGGCGCGTCAGTGCCCAGGGCCAGCCCAGCGCCGGGCTCCCATGGGGCAGCCGGGGTGCAGCACCCCCCGGCGCCGGGCTCACCGGCGGGCTGGCGGCTGCGGGCCTCGCGCAGGTAGAGCAGGGCGCTCTCGTAGTCGCCCAGGTGGTAGAAGGCGACGCCGGCCCGGTACGTGGCCTTGAAGTTGCTCCGCTGCCGCTCCAGCACCTTGAGGCAGTACTCGCGCACCCGCTCGTAGTTCACCAGCTCCGACTGCAGCAGGCAGGCTGGGGGGGAGCAGGGGGGGGCTCAGCAGTGCCCGCCCATGCCCGCTGCACCCCGCGCCCGCTGCACCCCGCGCCCGCCACGCTGCACCCCCTCCGCACCACGCGCACTGCACCCGCTGCGTGCTGCGCTGCGCCCGCTGCAGCCTCCGTGCCCTGCGCTGCACTACCGGCACCCACCACACCCCGCAGCCACTGCACCCGGCGCTGCGCGCCTCGCTGCGCCCCGCACTGCATCCCCTGCACGTGGCGTGGCGCGCACTGCCCCCCCAGCTGCATCTGCTGCACTCCGCATTGCATCCCCTTGTGCCCCACGCCGCATCCGCTGCTGCACCCCCTGTGCATGGCACTGCACAGGCTGCGCCCTGCCTGGCATCCTACACAGGCAGTCCTGCCTGCACTGCACCCTCTGTACCCTGGATGTGTGGCACTGCACCCCTCACTGCATGCCCTGCATCCCAAACAGGGGGTCCCTGCATGCACTGCCTTCCCCCTGCAGCCTGTATACACAGCACTGCATCCCCTGCATTCACTGCACCCCGTGTACTGCATCTTCTACAGATGGCACCGCATCCTCTACATCCCGTATGAGCTGCCCTGCATGCACTGCACCCCCTCACTGCACCCCCTACACATGGCACTGCACCCCCTGCATCCCATATGGGCAGCCCTGCATGCACTGCACCCCCTCACTGCACCCCCTACACTTGGCACTGCACCCCCTGCATCCCATATGGGCAGCCCTGCATGCACTGCACCCCCACACTGCATCCCCTACACATGGCACTGCACCCCACCCCACGGACCCATCCTCCACTCCTGCCAGCTTCAGGCGCGGCGGGGGGCCACGACACCCCTTACCCCCCCCAGCAGCACCACCCCTTGCTGCCGGCTCCATCCCTCCCCACCCACACCGGGGGCCCAGGTGTCCGGGCTGGGGTGCTGGGACCCCGCTCACCAGTGAGGCTGTCGTAGCACTCCACCTCGGTGCTCTCCACCAGGTCCTGCTGGCGGGCGGAGAGGGGAGCGCTGCCGGGGGGGGCGCCGGGGGGCCCCCGCAGCCCCTTGAGCTGCAGCAGAGCCCGGTGGTACTTGCCGATGGCCTCGCGGAACTTCTTCTCCCGGTAGCAGCGGGCGGCCTCGGCCTTGAAGGCCACGGCCGCCTGGATCTGCCGCTCCAGCGCCGGCTCCCCGCCGGCCCCCGGCTGCTGCATGGCGCTGCCGCCACCGCTGCTCAGTGCCCCACCATGCCACCCGGCCCGGGGGGGTCCCGGCTCCGCCGCCGGCTCCGGCCCCGCGCACCGCCGCAGCGCCGGGGACCGCTCCCCCCGGTGCATTGTGGGAATATCCCGCCGCACCGCTGCAGAGGGCGCGGGCGGCCGCCGCCGCCCCCCCGCCCCGGGGCAGCGGGTCCTGCCTGGCTCAGGAGTGGGGGTCTGCTGGGGGGGGGTGGAGTGGGGCACCCCCATCCTCCAGCCCCACCGTGCCCCCCACCAGGGAGCCCCCCCACCCCAGGGCACCTCGTGTCCGTGGGGCTCGGGGGGACGTATGCATGGGAAAGGATGCTGCAAGGCAGAAGGGGGGGGTGAATCCAGCCCCCCCACCAAGCCCAGGGAGAGGCACTGGTTCGGGCCCCACCTTGCACAGCGCTTTGGGGCTAAAAGACTCTTTATTGGACAAAAGCATGCAGTGTGCTGCCCTCACAGCCGCTCCGCGTCAGGGCGCCGCGGCGCGGGCCAGGTAGGCCGAGCGGGCGATGGCCGGGCGGGCGCTGGCGCCCAGCCGGCGCGGCCGGGCGTACTTGCGGAAGACGGCGCGCGGGCTGGCGGCGCCGGCGCGGAGGGCGGCGCGGGCCAGCGCCGGGTGCACGGCGCTCACCTCCTCCTCCCTGCAAGGAGAGCGGGCGTCAGCGGGGCCCCGGCTGCGCCGGCCCGGCCCCGGCCCCCTCCTACCTGTACAGGGCCGGGGGGGCCGGGGGGGCGCCCCGCAGCCCCTCTTCCTCCTGCAGCACCCGCTGCGCCAGGCACAGGGCGGCGGCGGCCAGCAGCGCCGGCTCCAGGCCCACGCACTCAGCCTCCAGCAGCGACAGCTCCAAGAAGTAGGCGGCCAGCTGGGACACCTGGGGAGGGAGGCGGCCGTGGGCGCCCGTCCCCCCGGCACGGGGCCCCGGCGTCCGGGCGCCCCCCGCGCTCACCTCGGGGCCGCAGCCCCCCAGGGCTGCCAGGAGCCGGAGCGGGAGCAGCGGGCTGGTGTAGTGCAGCTCGAAGCGGAGGTGCCCCAGCAGCTTCCGCTCCATGCGCAGCAGCTCCCGGCGGCTGAAGGCGCCCGCCGTCAGGAAGCAGAGCTCGGCCGGCTGCGGGCGACAGGCCGCCGTGGGTGCCCGCCTTGGCCGCCCCCTCGGCGCGCCGCCGCCGCGGGGCCCGGGCGCCCGGCGCCTACCTGGGGCAGCGCGCTCTCCTCCACCTTGCAGGCGACGAAGAGGCAGGCGAGGCCGAGGAGCTGCAGGGTGGGCGCGCGCACCCGCGCCACCGCCATGTAGGCGTTCATCAGGTGCACGGCCAGGTAGAGCGTCTCGTCCGCCAGCCCCAGGTACTCCTGGGGGAAGGGGGTGGGGGGACACGGGGCGCTCAGGGGGCCCAGGAGTCCTGGGGCTGCCCCCGCGCCCCGCGGGGCAGGTACCTACGTGCACCTGGACCAGCCAGTCCACCACCAGCGCCCGCATCTCGGCCGTCACCGCGCGCAGCACGTCCCAGCTCCGGAAGACGTGGCCGGACCGTCTCTGCTGGGCGGGGGAGAGACGAGACGGGCCAGGGCTCCCGCGGGGCTGGGCGGGGGGCCCCGGCGTCCTGCTGCGGCCCCCGGTCCCGCTGCGCACAGAGGGGGGGAACGGGCCGCGGCCCCGCTCACCATGGCGAGGGCGAAGATGTCGCCGGCGTAGTCGTGCTCCGGGGCCATGCCCACGCTCACCAGCGCCCGCGCCAGCTCCTCCGCCGGCGCCGCCGGCATCTCCCGCGGGGCCCCCGGGCCTGGGGCAGGCGCAGGGGTCGGGTGGTGCCGAGCTGCCGCGCAAGGGGCCCTGGTGTCCGGCCCCCCCCCTGCCCCGGGATCCCCCTGCCCCAGGATCCCCCCCTGCCCACGCGCACCTCTCGGGGGCCCGGGGCTCTCCGCAGCCTCCCCGGGCTCCAGCGCTGCCTCCGGTAGCGGCCCAGGACGGGTCCCCCCCGAGCCGCCGTCCCCTGCCCTCCCCAGAGCACCAGCACCCGGACGCCTGGGCCCTCAGCTCAGAGCTTCGCCGCTCGCAACGGGGGACGGTTCCCCCAGCACGGCAGGAATCACTCGGAGCAGGGCGGGAAGCAGCACTCTGCCCGGGGGGCTAATTAAAGCCTCGTTAGTGGGGGCAGCTGAGGCCAGCAGGGCCCATCAGCCCTGAGCGGCCAGACCCCGGGGCCAGGGAAAGGAGGAAAACAGCCCAATTCCTCCAAAAGAAAAAAAAAAAAAAAACAAAAACATTTTATTGCTTGTACCGTACAAATACAAGGGTGGGTGAAAGCGGCCGGCCGGGCGCCGCAGCGCCTCACCGCGCCGCGGAAGCCAAAACACCGAATCTCACGACGTATCCTACGGGGTCTCGTCTCCCGGCCCGGTGCCGCGGCAGCGCAGCACCGGCCGCGGCCCGGCCGGAGCGCCCGTCGTTTAAGTTAACGCGACTCCGTTCAGGCAACTAGAAACTAAGTAAGAAAAAGCAGGTTGTCGCCTCAATTCCTCCCTGCTCAAAAAGGCAAAGGGAGGGACGCCGGGCATGGGGCACCGCCGGCCGGGCCCTGCGGAGGGCGATCCGGGGGGACGCGGGAGCCCGGCCCCGGCCGGGAGGGAGGGACGAGGCTCCGCGGCTGCTCCCGGGGCTGCAGGAAAAGGCACCGGGTGCAGGATCCCACCTCGAAGTCGGGCGGAGGCGGCCGGAGGCCTCCGCGCGGCGCTGCCCCGAGCAGAGCCGCGGTCCCGGCTGGGCTGCGGGCGGCAAGTCCAGCTTGTCGCAGCCCGACGCGCCGCTGGTGCCCGCGGGCGGCCCGGCCCCTCGGGGAGGGGAGCGACTCGGCCGTGCGAGCGCCCAGCGCCCGTGCCGGGGCAGCCCGGCCCGGCGGGGAGTGCCGTCACCCCGCGCCGGCGCAGCCCGGCCCCGGCTCCCGAGGAGGCACCGCGCACGCACGTGCGAACGCGCCGGGGAGCGTGCGTGCACGTGCACACGCGCACACGGGACGGGTGAGAGCGGGCCGGCGCCGGGGCACGCGGGCGGGCTGCAGCCTCTATCGAAACGCGCCGCCGGTGAGGGGCCACGCGTGCGGCACGAGGCCCCGAGCGCCGGGAACAGTCCGTGCAGCTCAGATCCATTGCCGGCAATGGAGCCGCGCAAGGAGGAAGTCGATCCCGATGCTGGCGGTCGAGGAGGTCTACGGAGCGGGGCCGCCGCCACCCCGCCGGCACTCGGCGATGCAGCCGGGGTCGACGGCTCTGCTGTCGCGTCCAGGTAAAAGCGCCGCTGGCCAGGGCTGCTGGGGAAGGACGCCCTCCCCGCGGCCGTGCCCCACTGCGGCGCGAGCGTCCCAACCCGGGGCACCCGGCCCCGCGCCCACGAGCCTTTCCACAAGGCACGGGGAAGGCAGGAGGGCAGGGTGGCAGCCCCGAGGCCGTGGCGGGCGTCCTGCGCCGGCAGAGGCGCCGCCCTGCTCCTGGCGGCACCGACGCTCCTTGCTTTAAGGCAACGAAGAAGAAAAACTATTGCTTTTACAATCGCCCACGTCTTCGATGGGTTCCGGCACGGGGCTGCTCCGCTCCGGAGCGCCGATCCTCGCGGGAGGCGAGAGGCAGGGCTGCCCCTCTTCCCCTCGCCCCTCCGCGGAGCGAGCCGGCTCCGGCGTGGGGGCACTTGTGCTGGGGAAGAGGCACAGATCTGGGGGCACTCTGCGTGTTTTGCAGTCCCTGCGGGTCCCGAGTTGTGAAGATTTAACAGGCCACGGAAGGACACGCACGGCGCTGGTGGCACGAGGTCAGCGTCCTGCCCCACCGCCCCCAGGCGCACCAGGGCGGGGGGCTCGCCACCCCCCACCAGGGCAGCCCCGGCAGCGGGTCATGTCCAGCAGAAATACCTCGACAAAATGAAAGTCACTGTGATTCAGGTGGGAGAGGTTTCGGTTATATAGGGTTTGTCTCCGCAAACCTCCCTTTCCGTGTTTGAAATGCCAGCGTTGGGGCGAGAGCCCGCTGCTCCCGGCGGGGCCGGCTGGGCACGGGGGCTGCCGGCGTTTCCAGTGAGAGAGGCCATGGAGGGGTGCTCTGCGGGGATGCGGTCATTCAAAAAAGCTGCAAGCACTTCTAGGAGTTTTTTTCTTTTTTTAAAAAAAGTAATAAAATAAAATAAAAGCAGTCCTACACTAGGGAACGAGGCACAGCGTGGTGCCAGCTGGAGCAGTGTAGCGAGAGCACTTTGTTTGCAGCAGTACGGCTTCCAGAAGGCGATGCCGCTGTTCTCGCAGCGTGGCACGGCGCCCGCGAGCCGGAGCACGGGCTGCTGGGGGCCTGTGTGCCCGCAGCCCCGGCATCCCAGGGGACTACGGCACCGAAGAGAAATCCACCTGACCAAACCCAAAAATGTCCTGCCCTCCTTGGGGCCCGAGTCCCCGCTGCAGAAACACTGCTGGTTATTCTCGTATGCTGGCGGAGTACGAGAACTGGGGGAAGTGCGTCCGCTGGTCGTTCTCCAGTGAGCCCATATTGTCATCTGAAAAGCAGGAGATGGGAGAGGTGTTAGATGGGGAGGGGCTGCCGAAGCCTTTTGGTGCATTTGCAAGCCTTCCCCCTCCTGCCCGCCCTCCATGCTGCACGGACTGCAACCTGCAAGGCTAAGGAGGGAGGACGAGCTGGGCTGCAGCGGAGAAGCCAGTGGGGATGACCAAGAACTGCCTGTGAAGCACCTGGGGTCCCTCCCGCCATGCTCACGCAGCAGCTGTGACTCTGAGCTTTAATAAAGGTGCAGCAGCCACACCACCCAGGCTGAGCACGCTTGGTCACAGGGAGGTACTTGCCACACGCCTTTGGAGATGCCTACTGGCATGAGGGGAAGGGACGCAGGCGACATAGCCGAGCTAAATCCAGAGCTGGGAGCTCACTAGACATGTCACCCAAGCAGCAGCCCTGCTTTCAGCCTGGCTGGGGCATCCTTGAGCACTCACATCGATCTGGTGGGGTGATAGTGATGGACTGTGCAGTGAACTCGTCATCAAAATACCGTGTATCGATTTCGGATGTTACTTGTGGCTTGAATGGAGGGACCAGCTGAGGAAGAAGAAATGCCAGGCTCAACACAGCACCACGGATAAATTCACTTCCAGATGGTCACAAGCTTTCAGCGAGGCAGAAGCGCACCCTGCTGCATACTGCCCTCGTACCTTCCAAACCCACTGCTGCCATTTAGTCCTTTTAAAGCAGTCGCAATTCCTTCCCTTCTTACCTTTTTCTGAACCACATCCTGCCAGTTGATTGCAGCAAAGAAGCGGTGCTCCATCACTTCCTTGGCATCGTTGGGACCTCCTCCTAGCCTGTGGGCACAGAGATGCGTGTCTCTACTGGTAGTAATGCTGCAGTCCTGCCTGCCTGCCTGCCCCAGGTTAACTAAGGGCACCATTCAAGCTTGATTTAGGATGATTTCAGCAAACAGGGCTAGCTTCAGGGCTCAGGTAGGCTCAGAACATGCCCAAAGACAGTTTCTCAGCTGCCATAATCTAATTGCTTCCACTGAAGTGACTGCACCCTCACACTCCGAGGCCTCTCCTAGGGACAGATGGGAGCTCTGCTGGGGCAGGTAAAGCTGTAGAGCATCAAGGACCCACAGGCCCAGCTCTGCTCAGCAGACCCTTACCTCTGCTTGGGATCCTTCTTGAGCAGCCCAGCCAACAGGGACTTGGCCTCAGGGCTCAGGGTTCGGGGAAAGCGGATCTCTTCCATAAGGATCAGCTCAAAGAGGCGTTCGTGGTCCTGGTTGTAGAAGGGGAGCCGACCACACATCATTTCATACATGACAACACCCAGGCCCCACCAGTCCACGGCACGTCCGTAGTCATTGTCCTCCAGGACCTGTGTGCAGAAGATGATGGGAGGGAGCTTGTGAGCCTGCAGGGAGCAGAACTGGTTGGCAACACGGGTGTGGGAACAGCCAACCTGCTGAAGTGCCCATGGCAGAAGAGAAGGGTTTCTGTAAACCCATTTCTCTAAATACAGTCACCCCACTATGACTACTACTTTAATGAAAGTAGAGCTTGTCCTTTAAAAGCCCTGCTGAAAAGTTAGGATCTCAGGCCTTTGGAATAGCCTTCAAGAAAACAGCTTTCTTCCATCATTTGTTCCCACCTCAGATTCAAGAAAAGGCTGACAGTGTCCAGGGAAACTGAGCTACAGGAGTTCTGCTGGAAGAGGCTGGAAATAGAAGCATCTGGAGGAGCTGCTCAGATCTCTGCCACCCCACAAGCAGGGTGATGCTCCAGCTGCCCCACAGCCCGCGTGCTTCCTGGGCTCACGTCGCAACAGTGGGAGGGGACAAACAGCAACACACAATCAGCACAGGAAAACCAGTGCACTCTTTGGGCAACACTCTCCATTCAACACTTTGGTCACAATTTATCTAGCCTGTCAGGTCTATGGGCAAGACCTCTCCTCCAACACCACAACAGGGCTCTGGTTTTGATGAAAACCTTGCTGCAGTAAGGCACAGAAGGGGCTCTGACTACCTCTGGAGCCAGGTACTCTGGTGTGCCACAGAACGTTTTCATGGTGGCGCCGTCTGTGATGCCTTCCTTGCAGAGCCCAAAGTCTGTGATCTTGATGTGGCCATCTTTATCCAGCATGAGGTTTTCGAGCTGAAAGGCAGATGTGCAGAGTGGTTTGAACCTGAGCACTGAACGCAGAGCACGAGAATACGTTCAGATTAATGCTCCTCAAAACATTCCACTGGGCATCTGGGTCTCAGTGAATCCCCAGGGCCGGGCACAATGGTTATGCCTCACTTTGGCCAGCTCAGAAGGGCTCTCTGATGGAGCTGACCTCCAGCTCTGAGCTTTGGACTGGTCCTTTGTCCTCCCTCCTGCTCTAATACATCCAAATACACCCCCAGCCCCACTTAGAGAGATGTTCACTGACTTTTCCCCATTGCCTAAGAGATTCAAAAGGGGAATATGGCAGCCCACATCAGTTCATCGTGATGTTTCATCAGTAATCCTTTGAGGCCTGTTAGCATGATTTTCAGGGGTTTCTGAGCACTGACTCCAACTGGAGCTGAGAATAACTCTATACCCCAGAACAACAGTCCCATGAGAATTAAGTGTCAATGCTGACATAGATAAAGCTGCTGTTTATCAACACTGCTCCTGCCTTGGTGGTACCTTTATGTCTCTGTACACCACGTCCCTAGAGTGCAGATACTCCAGAGCAGACACTATTTCTGCACCATAGAAACGGGCCCGGTCCTCCGTGAACACGCGCTCTCTTGAGAGGTGGAAAAACAGCTTGAGAAAAAATAAAAATAAAACAGAACAGTAGCCTGTCAGTAAGTGCTTAAAACAGCAAAACCAGGGCTAATCGCTCTCAGCAGCTCTGAGTACACAGATAATGCGGTCATATGTGTCCTAAGCTCCTTGCCTTGAACATTCAAAATATTTACAGACCCCTGCTGCTGGCAAGAATGGCGCGCACACACTCAAGGAGAACATAATGCTTTGCTTTATATGCACAACTGAGAGAGATTCACAAACACAGGGGCGCAATCAGTGCTGTGCCATCATCTGTGTTTCCCTTCGCAAGAAAAGCACATTATGAGGCAGAAAAATAACGCTGGAAGTGATCCCAGGGCAGAACTCATCACGGCAGGCAAACTAGCCATCAGCCAGCTATTGCTGCCAGGGCAATCGCACCACCTCGGACAAACAGGTCAGGCCTGCGAGCATGATGCTGTGGTGTCCGATATCCTCCCTCCCAGGGGAGGGCAGGAGGGGTGCCAGTGGTAAGCACAAGAGTCCTGGTTCCTTACCTGGGTGACTTGTTTGAAATAGGAACAGCCCTGTCTGCAATATTGAGTGCAGGAAAGCTGAGCTCTGAGCAAAGACAGCCTGCAGGGAGGAAGGGGGAACACAGAGCGGGCCAGGGAATGGGCTGGGGGACAGCAACATGTTCGACCTTGCAAAAATACGTGCCAGTAAGGGATTTGACTGTTGGCTATAAATACGCAGGGGAATCACTGAGGTGGTGGGGGTCCGTGGAAGTGAAATGCCATTCTTGCAGCAACATCCAAGAATAAACTTGCCACGAATGAGCCGAAAATAGAAATTCAGCCACTGCTTGCAGACATCACCCTTTGAAGCTCAGGTGAAGCATCTGGTCCCCGAGCCCGGCCCCCCGGCCCGGTCTGACTGGTCTCATTTACAACCTGCTACCACACCTCACCTCTCCTCCATTGGCATATTCCATGACGAAGCACAGCCGATCGTTTGTCTGGAAGGCGTATTTCAGCGCCTGCAACAGAAAAAGTCTCTGAGAAAATGCACAAAGGGCTGTGGCTTTGCATTTCTAGAGGTACTGTAAAGAGGAAAGTGTGGTTATGCGGGCTGCAGCTCTGGCAGCTCGCCAGCAGCTGGGACAATAAATGGAGGAAGCGTACTCTATGCTTGCCCTGCTCTAACACTCTCTTCCCAAGCATCTGCTGCCGGAAGCCACTGTCAGACCTGGGACACTGAGCAAACAGGACCTTTGGTCTGATCAAAGTCTGGGTGTTCTCTGGGACAGAAGGATCGCAGCAAAGTCAGAGCTGCACTTAAATTCCTGCCACTTCCCCAGAGGCCACCAAGAGTCTCTTGATAGTGGTGGGCAGGGCTCCCTGCATACAAGGGACCAAATCTCGCCTTGCACAGGAGAAGGCCTCCTTCTAACGGCTGTCAGCAAGGGGCCCAGCATAGGGATGCTCTCTGCAAGCTGGAGGCCTAACAGATCACATCCCAAAAGCCTCGCCAGGGAACAAGAGCTGAAGGCTGCTCACGGCACTGTCAAAGAAGGCACAACATCAAAAAGGGACTTTTCAGGTCATGCCAGGCATCCCGTTGTGCTTCCTCTCCCTGCTCTGAAGATGGCATTTGCGAGACGTGGTCCCCGCTCCCTCAAGGCCACCGGACCACAAGCCACACTTACTGTCAGGAAAGGGTGCCGGGTATTCTGTAACACTCTGCTCTCTGTAACTGTGTGTGCCACTTCATCCTGTACGAGGAAGGGGCAAAAGGAAGAGAAACTGAGCGCTGCACCTTTCCATTTAAAGCTGCTCAACCCCCTATTTCTGGAAAATCAGAGAATTCAGACACAGCTGATACATCAGCTGCTAAACATTCTAGTGATGACCAGAAGAAATCAGTACTGGGATGAAAACACCACCCACAACTGGATAAAGCGTTAAAGCCCTGATATCTGCCCAAGCAGTCTGAATCACTGTCGTGCGTATGTAAACCAAAAGAGAACGTCTCCACGGCAGAGCTAGCACTGGTGACCAGCCCCAGGCTCAGCCTAGACAAGGGGCCAACCTTTGCACAGGAAGCTCTGCCCCATCTTTGTCCCCCATCTCGCATTTGTGGCACGCCCCACAGCCCTCTGTGCTGCAAAGCTCAGATTCTTTCTGAGTCAACGGGATCAGCTGTAGGAGAATGCATCTGTCCTTGCTGCGGAAGGGCACTGAATTCCCACCGCCAGCCTCGCAACAAACCTCCAAATGCAGGTTTCATCTTTGCCTTTCTGAACAGTTAAGGAGACTGCAAAAGGCTTGGGTAGGAGCCCAAGGTAGCTACATGGCAATGCACCCCAGAAAAAGGTGAGTGAATGAAAGAAAACACTAAAGAGAAAGAGCCGTACACAAAACAGAACATGCAATGTTACCTAACTGTACATTACAACACATGCTTGCAGTTTTGAAATAAGAATAGTTCTTGGAATCCCCTGACATTTATAACAAATCATGAGCTGGCAATCATTTGGAATCTTAGGAAACATATTTTGAAAGCGATCCCCTAAGCCCCACCAGCTCCAAACTCTCCCCCACCCTGAGCCTTTGCTCGGCACATACTTTCGCAATGATGACCTCTTTCCGTAGGATCTTCATCGCGTAATAGCGTCCAGTGGCCTTTTCCCGCACTAAGATCACTTTGCCAAAAGTGCCTTTTCCCAGGAGCTTCAGGTAATCAAAATCATTCATAGTCTGATGAAAAAGACAAGATGGAGATGAGAGTTCACAGTGTGGGCAAAGGGGATCTGAGAGAGGACAGTTCTCACAAGCTGTTCAGTTGAAAACTTAGATCTATTTCACCCCCAACTATCATGGTAATGGAGCTAGGAATGAAAACCACTGGGCTAAGGTTTGTCCCACTGCAAAGACAGCACCAGGTTCAGACCAGAACTGAATGGAACTGGCACCTGAGCCCCTTGGTGCCAGAAATGCACATCAGCATTGCACAGCAGTCGTCTTTCCCTTGTCACAATCTATCATCTCCCAGTATGGAGCAATCACACAGGTTCTCACTTGCTTCTGTGCCAACAACGTGATAACCTGCTCCACAGCTGGCTACAGCAGGAGCAGGCTTTGTGCCAAGAGTGTAGCCAGGACAGCAGGAGCGTAAAGGACAGCTGCAGATCAGGTCACCTACCCCCACCTTCCAGCCTGTGGAATTTCAGCTCGCCTTCCCTGAACAAGGGCCCTTGGTTAGCAGGGTTGTTCCAGAGAAGGCCTCCTTGGGGCCTCTGTGCACTCCCAGCTGTACTTCAGGAATTCCCAGGTGCAGATTTGTTAATTTTTCCAGGTTGACTCAGTGGCAAAGCACTCCCTGGGGGCATCCCACCACCCCTCCCCCCAAAAAGGACCGAGCTCTGGGTGCCTTACTGCTTTTGCACGTGTTTTGCTCACTGCCACTTCCATTTCTTCAGCTCCCGTGCTGTCATTAGGGGAACCACACTTATAATCCATCGTGTCTACTTCCGGCTCCTGGTTCTTTAAGCTGTTTGCTACAGTCTGAATGGCTCGCATCCACTCTTCTCTAAGGAGAGAACAGACTCAGTAAACACTGCTGCACTTCGCTCGTTGTAGGGCAGACACTTTGGGAGGGCACAGGATGGGGAGGTGCTGAGGAGCACATCGCTACAAGGAGAACCGCACCCTCCCTTCAGTCTTCTGCAGCAGGTAGAAAGATGGCCTTCGCAGCCAACAGGTTTCAGGGTGCTGAGTTTTACCGGGCTACAGCCAACATGATACGTTATTTGTCACTTCCATGGATTTTGTAATTAACAGAGAAACCGTTTTTTTTTTTTCCCCAACAATATTAGGTGGCACACAATGCCTTCTTCCCAGGGTGAGAGGACCTTGTTCCCAAAGAAAAGGAGCCATTCCAACTACTCCCTACACGAGGAAGAGAAGAGGAAGCCCACAGGAGAAGCATGGGAGCCTGATGCCCAGACTCACTGGGGAAAGGAGCCTTGCTTCCTACCACCCTGGGCAGAGCTGCGCCTACCGCTCTTCTGGAGAGTCCACATGGAAGGTCCTTTCAATGACTGTTGTCCACTGCAAGCATCGAATGACAAAAGTGTTGGGCCGGGGCCGTTCCGTCTTCATCAGCTGGCACTCTGGGAGGGTAAAGAGGCAGGGGATCACTTTGGGACCAAAGAGATCGTGCCTTCCTCCTGACTCCAGGGAACAGGTCCCCTAAGGACACTGGAGCTGAAACCACCACCCAGCCAACCCTTCCGAACTCTCAGGAGTCCCTGTTCAACGCCAGCTTGTCACTACAGGCTCACGTGCATCAAGAGCGCTGAACACGGCTGCACTGGATGGGCTGACCTACCTGCTACCGAGAAGTTGTTCAGCGGTGGCAAGCTGTGATCGGACGTCTCAGGCCTCTCCTTGTAGCCGATGAAGGAACCATCACTTTTCAGCAGGAAATACCTGGGGCGCCACGTTTTAATGTATTCTCCTGCAACAGAAGGGAGGAGGGCCAAGGTGACCGCCTGCCCCAGACATTGAAATGCTTCCCACTGCTGGTGGACAGAGGCGTTGCTCCAGAAAGGAGGGAGCTGCTGCTCTGCTCTCTCTGCCTTTGTCATTCACAGCCACGGGCTGATTTGGGGACAACCACAGCCACATGTTCTCACCCCTTGCTCATGCACAGCACTGCTCAGATGCATTCCAGCGACACTAGATTCTCTCCAAATGATTGAAAGACCATTAAAGAAAGAACCCACAGGTTCTGAGTCCTGCAGCCCAGCAAGCATCCACCCCTGGGGAGCTGGTGGAGGGAGGTGGATGTTGCAAGGGCCTTTGGCAACTGGAGGAGACATTGTACAAGAAGGACCCTCCCCAAGCATACAGGTGATGCCATTGCCGGGAGAACCATGATGGTGAATTAGGTGGCTATTTTCCTTTTATGCTATTTGGAAATAACCCTTATGCTACTTCCTGGCTTTGAAACTCTCCATAAATCAGCTAACTACTGCTACTTAAAAGAGGCATGAAAAGGAAGCAGAGGCAGGCTCAAGCGTTACGTTAGCTCAAAGGCAGCAAATCCCAGGATTTACACTCCAGGCCTCTCTCCCTGGCAGCTGTGGCCTTGCAATAAGGGGCATAGCGCAGAGCACAGCTTTGCACTTCCCCATGCCTTCTTTGAAAGCCCAAAATCATCCCAAACCAGCCTCCACAGAGTGCTGCAGCAAGGCAAGGCTGCTGGCAACTCAGCACAGCACTGCAGGTACAGAAATAGCATGGAACAGAGGCCTGGCTTCACCCCCTCGCCTCCCCCTCCTGCTCTTGGCTATATTTGTCTGCAGGAAGGAGGAATCTGCTAGCCCCCCAGGGCATGGAGAACACAGACACGGGTCTATCTGGCTAGACTTCTGGGGAAGCAGGCTGGAGAAAGCCAACTGGAGGAAGATAGCTTTTAGACCTGCCCCTCTGCTAGCTCCTTCTGCAAAACGCCCTCAACAAGGAAAGGAAAAATAGAACCACCTTCAACGCTGCTAAAAATAACCCCCCACACGCATGCAGCTGCTACAATGCCTCGGTGCTCCCAATATTCTGTGAACACTAAAAATAAAAGGTCTGTGTGGGGGTCTCATCAAGGATGCAGGGCAGCATGCCACAGCGCAAGCTGTACCCAGGCTTGCGTGAAACATGGCTGCTGCTTGCACTGTTTCAGCAGCCACTGCTTTGCAGGCTGTGTTACAAGCCACACCTCTGGGCAGGCTAAAAGGTTTGCAGGAACACTTGGAGATCGTCTTCTGGGTTCCCACACCTACAGCAAAAAACAACGCTGCCGGAGCGTTCGCTCACAGCATGGATCAGACCTCGCCAAATACCGACACAGCAGAGATGCTCCTTGCGCTGAGCTGCCAGGCTGAGCCAGGAGCAGACGAAAGCTTCCTCCAAACACCACTTCAGCCAAAGGAAAGACTTCCCAGGCTTTGGATCAGGCCTTTGATACCAGGCAGTGAGGCTCTGGCACACCGGCCAGCTCACAAAGCCTGGAAGGGAAGCCACGTGGTGCCGCAGGCTGCCCCTTTCCCGTCTATCCATGGCATCCCAACGCGTTTGAGTTGCCTTCCACATGCCCTATTCGGGGGAGGGAAGGGATGGATTTGCCTGGGGGGAGAGGGGAGCCCCCTGCACTTGCGCTTGTGAAAGGTTAAATCACTGGTAACTTGAAACCAGAGCTCTCCTTTTCCAGTGGCAGCTGCAGTACAGGGTTCCCCGCAGTGACCTGGCCTTGGAGGGGTGCCACCACCGAGGCAGGCAGCACTGGCTTCCCAGCTCGCCGCTAAGCTGGCCAGGCCTCGCGAAGCGGTGTCCTAGCTCTTGCGCACCACAAGGATTTATCCTTACCTCTCTTGTGCAGCCAGCCCTCCTTGATGACCGAGACTTCGTTCATGATGGTGCCACGGGCTCTCGCCTCCTTTCCGCGGCAGGACCTGGGAACCAGCTAATGCCACCAGCTGCAGGAGGGGTGGTGCAAGCAGATACAACCTGTGGGAGAAAAGCAGCACTTGCAAGATCTGGCAACAGCCCGGGTGCAGCCAGCAAAGCTCCTCCAGGGTTTCACCAGCTTCTGCCTGCCCTTCCATCCTTTCAACAGCAAGATGAAGCTGCTGCTTCAAACTCGGTAAGTGCTCTCCAATCAGCTCCATGCAAGAGCAGCTTCACCAGATGGTAGGGGAGCACGGGATGCCTGGATTCATGCTGGCACCGCCAGACTCCCCCTACTCTTCTTGCACGGCAGGGATGTACCCCGAGAGATGCTCTCCTGCTCAAGAGATCTTCTGCAGCAGCAGCGCAGGGCCTCAGCTGGACGCTCAGGTATGCACCAAGTCCGCACACGTTTGTGCCGAGCAATCTACGCAAGCCCACAGGGAAGCAGCGGCTTTCACGCTGGCAAGGGGAGGCAGCCAGCTTCAGCACGAAGCCACCCCCACGCGACGATTAAGAACTCCCCCACTGCAGCAGAGCTGGGTTTCATACACATAAATCAAAAATAACCAGGCAGCAGGACGACAAATGCAGCTGGAGATGAAAGGATGGATGTGGAGCCCCTGGACTCCGGCTCCCTGCTCAGAACCACCTAGGTGTCTGCACCTCTATTTTAAATGTCCCTTTCACCCTTATCTCGCCACAACACTATGTGCTACCATCACAAATGATAAAAAGCCTTGGGAGATAAGAAACACTAATTGCACATGCTCAGATCAAAGACGCTGCTGGGGAAAACACAGGCACACCACAGGCGAGATCCCTTACAAAACAAACAGCTAGAGAAAAATTAATCGGAGTCACCTGACGGGATTAACTCCTGGGGGCAGAGCCGGCCCAAAACCACCGCCAGAGAGGGACACGGGGAAAGGGACTCTGCGCAGAGCGCGCCAGGACGCAGCCGGCGAAGGGGAGCCGAGGACGGGAGCACGCCGGGAGGGATTATCGCCCCAAGAGCGCGCGTTGAACCCGCGGGAAGCTCCCTGAGCAGCAAGCCCGGTCCCGCGCGCTCCGGAGAGGGCCCGCCGCTCCGTCGCCGCTCCGCGCGCAGGGGCCCGGCCGCGGCCACGAGCTGTCGCGGCCCCCGCGCCAGAGCGGCCCGGCTGTCGCCCCGCGGAGAGGCCGGGAAACCCGCGGCGCAGGGCTGCGCTGGGGCTTAGCGAGCCCAAACCCGCGGAAGGGCGCTCCCGGAGCCGACGCGAGGGCAGAACGCGCGGCGCGCAGCCAAGAAACGGCGTGGGAAGGCAAACGCAAGCGGCCCCGCGCGGCCCACAGGCTTTCCGGCATCTTAATTTGCCGGACGCCCGGAGATCAAGCGCAGTGCCACCTCCTCCGGTCCCCAAAGTCACCTTGGGCTCGCTCCCGCTGGCCCGCCCGGGGTCCGGCGCAGCGCGACCACCGCGGAGCAGGGAGCGCCGGGGCAAGGACGTGCAGCGTCGCGGCCTTTCCAGCCGCATCCACCCTCGCCTACGCAGACCAAGCCGGCGCGGAAGACAGCGGACCGAGCAAGAGGCGAGCGGGAAGAGCGGGGCCGAGCTCGCCGCGCACGAGCCGGAACGCGAGGCCGGCGACGAGCACGCTGCGAGCGCCGAACCGCGCTTCCGCAGGCGCAGCGCCCTCCCGCCCGCCCCGGCTGGTTCACGAGCGCGTTGGATCTGACCCAGCGTCCGAACCTCCCAGCTAATTTAAAACGTCAGCTGTTTCACCTGCAACGCGCCGTCTCCAAACTATTTCCCCTGCCTTCGGTCTCACCTTTAAAGCTCCCTCCTCACGCAAGGCTGCACGCACATCCCGCCTCGCCAGGCGCTGCGCTCCCCGCCGCCGGCGATGTTTCCGGAGGGGACTGATTCGGGGGAGGCGGGGAGAGGAAGGGAAGCAACGGGTGAAATGTCACGGCCTGGCTGTTTGCTCAGGCTCCCGGGAACCGCGAGCGGCAGCAACTGGTGCTGCGGCTGCTCCGGCGCAAAGCTCCAGCCCATTCAGCGAAAGAGCTGCATGCCTCGCCAAGAATTCCTTGGCGTCACAGACCTTCTCCCCCTGCCAGCTCTCCAAATCGGCTCAAGTACCCTCAAATCCTGACACTTTCCCCTGGGAAGTCGCGGGCGATGCGGTACAAAGCTTCGCCCCCTTCACCCTGGCACGCGAGGGCGGGCAGAGCAGGCGGGAGAAGGGGAAGGGTCCTCCCTCGCTCCTGCTCCCCCCGTTCACCTCTCCGACGGGCCGGAGCGCTCACGGATGGTCCCTTTTGGAAAGCGTCTTCCCATCAGCTTCCCTGACGCCCGAGAAAACCACACAGGAGCATCACAGCTAACACCAAAGGTCACAAGGGGAAGAACTTGCTTTCACCCCACGGCAAATGAGGTCCTGCCACAGCTACATCACATTCCCGAGCAAAACCAAAGCAAAACAGCAGCCGAAACCTAAGTGTTGGGCACTGCTGCACAGCCTGGGGGGCCGCAGGCACAGGAGACGCAGCTCTGGCAATTGCAAGTGCTTGGGAATCAAAGTACGCTGCTCTAAGGCTAGTGTTATTTGCATCACTCTATCAAGGGAATAAAATAAATAAATAAAATCCCCAGAAGCCAAAGACAACAAGAGTGTCTCTGATACACTTACCAAGCCCTCTGAAAGCAAAAACCGCTAAGCAATCTGCTTATGGCTGAACCGAGCCTGGGAGAACGGCGGATGCAAACCCCGAGGTTCCCCATTCCTGGCTCTGAATTCGGACCCGGCACTCTCGCTGCTGGGTTTCCCCTGGCAGAGCGTTTCCAAATGCAGCAGAACGGCAAGGAGCACTTTGTTTACAAATAGGATACACAAACGGAAAACGAGCAACCCAGCCCTGGGCGAATACAGCATCTGCAAGCCCTCCCTGCACATCCCGAGCAAGGAGAGCGGTGAGCGAGCCCAGCCCGCCGAGGAAGGGGATTTCAACCTACAGCCGCTGCCAGCGCGTAACGGTGGACAGAACCCAGCGACGGGGGCTCCGCGGAGAGTCGCGGGCGGGTTTATACAAAACCACCGCTGCGTGCTAAGCAACGGCACACAAAATCCAGCAAACAAAGCCGGGTGTTGCAATCGGGTTTTGCTCTCGGACGTAACAGCGCTAAAGGTTCAACAAAAACGCCGGATGTAGTAACAGCGTTCCCTCTCCCGGCGCGCTGGAGGCTGCTGCTCGCGGGTGACCCGCTCTTAGAGATTTGCCCAGAGAAAAAAGTCGAGATCAGTGTTTTACAAAGGAAAGAACAACCTGAGCCCGTTTTGATGAACAAGGAGATCAAAGCGCCAAGAAGTTGGTTAACACTGTTCCGAGTCGAGCGCTGAGCTCGAGCCAAGTGCCGCCTCCTAGATCAGCAGCGAGACGGCTGGGGAACTCGGGCTGTCTGCTGTAAAACGCCGCCTCTGACGGCACGCATCCCGAAGCCCTTCCGCTCGGGGGGAAAGCGCAACCCTTCACCCGATGCAGCCAACCTCCCCACCACCACCACCACCATCTCTCCCTGAACAGGGGCACCGAAAGCTCTACTGCAACGGATTTGCAGCAGAGCAACGGCTCCGGCCCAACGGCAAGCATTAATCTTGGAAGATTATCGAAACTGGTCATCAGCAGCGATGCTTCCAGGGTGCTGCAGGATTCCCCAGGGTCTCGGGGCAGCCAAGCCCCCGAAGGGGCAGCCTTTGCTGAGGGCTCCATCCACAGCGGCTGCTCGGCGGAGGTGGCTCTTGCGCAGGGCCGCGTCTTCTTCCGAGCTTAGGGATGCTCAGAGTGCCCAGAAGCGGCAAGATCTTCATTACAGCTAACCAGGTGCAAACCAAAACCTTTCTGAAGATGGCAACAGAGAAACACAGCAAGGTCGTAAGACAGCATTTAACCAGTCTGGACCTTGTATTTAAACCATCACAACTGTGTCCAAAACACAGGCAGAGAACTTAACTGCTCCTGCGCTGCCGGGTTATCTCCCTTTGGGAAACGCAACAAATCACACGATCATGCCTGGCCCTAGTTATACCTGTGGCCAAAAAAATAAGTCACAGGAGAACACAGTTGCACTTTCAGAAGCTTGTAAGGCACGTGATAGCTTTTTTAACACTGCTGAAACCCAATCTGTTCCCCCAGCACCTCTCTGCCAGCCTCAGGGCAGCCCACACCACCATCCCCGTGGAGCCAAGTACGAGCACAGCGCAGGGATGAAGGCGGATTTGCGTTAATATTCCAGGCTGTGGATTTCAGCACGGGCCAAACGTCCGCCGGGGCAGCTGCCACCGAGCGCGGCGAGCCGGAGCACCGATCACGTCCTAAACCGCGGTGCCCAAATCCGGCAGGGCCAGCGGCCAGGCTCCCTCGTGACTTAGGGGCTCCGGGCTGAACCACCCAAGACTCCCTCCCCGGGGAGTCTGCGATCGCAGACCGGTCGCTGTTTATCCCCAGCCCTTAAACAAGCCTCAGCGCCCAAGTCCGGCACCTACACCCGTGCCTACAGAAAGCGTTGGCGCTCAGCGGTTTCTGGCGGCCCGATCCCGCGAGCGAGCCCAGCGCCAGGCACGGTTGCACAAGCGGGGCCCAGCGCTCCTGAAACTCCCGTGGGGGTTTTGCCACCCTCCGCCCTGCCCGTACGGGCGGCCGTACCGAGCGCGAAGCACCGAGCGGCTCCAGGCTGAGGCACTCGCCAGCCCGCACCCTCCGGCATTTGGCTCCTTTCTTGTTTTTTTCTCCCCTTGTTTCCAAACGACTGCCAGCCTCGGCCAAGTTTTGAAAAAACCAGGAGCTACTCTCACATCAAAACGGCTAAAGCCCTGAGCCAGGAGCCCGTGACAGCGAGGAATCGGCCAGCAGCAGGCCGCGCGGCCAGGACCGGACTGTCGATTTTCGGATGGGAACAAGCTACCGTTGTCTCAGCTCTCATGCTCCCAGCTGAGCCGATCCCCGGACAGATCCCCCCCCCGGACAGGGGCTCTGGCAAACCGCTCGCCTACGTAATTAAATGGGAAACAAAACAAAAACATCGCTGCAGAAGAGAAGCACGGAGAAGGCCGGGTGGCACAGGATGTTTTCAAGCGGGAGGCATCGCTCCGGTATCGCTCCCGTTATTCACGCACGAGCGAGGCTGATGACACGTTTTCTGGAAGAGGCGGCACAGAAACGCGCTGGAATTGATTCCCGTGCTGTCCCGAAGAGGCAGCGGGCGAGATCGACTGCAACCGGCGTCCCGCAAGGATCGGAGAGCCGGACCAGAACCATCACTAATGGACAGGCCACAAACAAGATCACAAGACGGGCTTTAAAATCACAGTAAAGGTTACTAAAAACAGCCCCCCAAGGCAGTGATTTGCCAGGTAATCTCCTCAGTCTGCAGTATTTTAGGGTCACAACAGCATCAGCTCATTCTGCAGCACAAAACCCGCCTCCGATCTCCTGGAGATCGTCCGAAGGCTAACAGCACCCACCTCACGTTATCCAGGCTGAGCCGGGCCGCCGCTTGTCAGCCCCCCGAGGAGCAGAGAGACGCTCCGAATTGAACAGCGCGGGACAGCCCGGGCCAAGCGACCGGCGAAAGCGAAACGGCTTCCAGAGCCGAAGCGGAGCGGGGAGCCCGCAGCGAACGGCTCGGCCGCAGAGCTGCGGCGCGCCTCGGCGGAGCAACGAGCCCGCGTAATGTGCCCCAAATTGCCGCAGCATCCACAGGCGACTTCTGCCTTGGAAAAAAAAAAAAAAAAAAAAAAGCCATAGATAAATCACCAAGCTGCCTGCAGGCTCTGCTAAAAAACTCAGTCTCCAGGGAAATAACCTCAGCAGTTGGGGCTGAAAAACGCCTTCGACAACAGCCTGCTCGGACGGCGCAGACTCGGGTCAGAGCGCTTTACCGGCCGCTGCCGCCTAAAGCCTGCTCGGTCCCAGGCGACGAGGAATTCAATTGCTCCTCTGCAGCTGCAATTTCCCAGCTAAAGGCCTGCAAAGTCAATACGTTCGCTAGATCTACAGGATTTAAATTAAAAAAAAAAAAGAAAAAAGAAAAAAGCAGTAATGCTTTTGTCCTCTGAAGAGGGGTCTCCGCTTCGGGAAGGGCTCGGGTCGGCCACCTCCTGGTTTAAGCAACTGTCCAAGCGCTGTACGAAGTCTACTTCGCACAGGTATTTCAGAGCCGCAAATACCTCAACAGACCTGATCTCTGCAGACTGGATGTGACACACAGCTCCCGTGAAATGGGTCAGTCCAAGCACAAGTGCCAAGCAGCGCTAAAACAGGCACCGAGTCCCCTTAACTGGAAATTTGCAGGCAGCTCCATGGTCAGATTTAGAATTCTTTCCATGCTGGAAGCATACACTGAAACTAACTGGTAAGATAAGGAAAAACAAGCGGCACTGGGTAGACTTGCTTTCTAACTCCTTGGAGGAATAAAAGTTGCATTGACAACTTTAAGACTCCATGACTGATGGTTCACCTGAGCATCACCAAAGCAATGACAGTCAACTTGATCGTTAATGACAGCTTCAAAGGAGAAGGGGGTGGGGTAGCCCCTCTCCCCATCACGAAGCAGAATTCAGTCATCACGACTAGGTTTGGGAGACAAAGACATCGCCGAAAGCAACGTGCCCCTGCTCAAACCCACCCCACCGCCGCACCAGCTGAAGGGATGCGCCGAGCAAGCGTCCTCAAGTGCCTGTTAACGGCTGCAGAAGGAAGGGGCAGGGAGAGCCAGGCCCTAGTTATTACTTACGCCCTCTCCAACCAAGCTAAGAAGTTTAAAGTGAAAGCCTGAAGTTGGTATGACCGACCGTCTGTCTGCAGGTACAGCTCTGCAGAAGACCATGCACGGGCACCGTGGCTGCTCCAGCGCACAGCCCTCTTGGCACAAATCTGTGTCCACCAGTGATTTAAACCAGCGGTCTGCAGTCTGGACAGCAGCAACCGTGTTTGAGCATTCGTTCCTCCCTGGGGCTGCACGCGAGGGCTGGCCTCCGCAGGCGCGCAGGAGCACAAGCGTCTTAAATCACCACAGCAATCACCAGGGCACGTGTCGGCTGGAGTGAAGCAGAGGACGGAGGCCGGCGCAGGAACTCGCGAAACACCTGGCTCCCAGTCCCACATCTGCTCCATCGCTCTGCACATGTTGTTAAGGGAAACCTCCATCTGCAGGGGAGACTTTGCCAAGCGGATTTCAGGACTATGTGTGGCCACACGCAAGAGTCCGGGAGATTCAATAGCAAATCTCAAGTGAAGATAAAGAATCTCCATGCTGTAACTAAGAGGTCCTGGGTTTCAATCCAGGACAGAGAGAGAACATTAGATCCCAAGGAAATAAAGAAAAACAAATAAACAAATAACACTTGACTCTGGATATAAGTCCTTTCTTTACACAAGACACATGGCAGCATCAAACAGTAAAAACAGCAGAAACAAAGGTGTGCCAAGCTTTGCAACAAGCTCTCAAAGTTGCCTTGGTACCCAACAAACGAGATGGATCAACTCTCCTCACTACGAACCTGTCCCTGTTCACCATCCACCCCTGCAAACCTTGGCTGGAAGGGCACAGGGCAGCCCGGTCAGAGAAATAAGACCAAAGAGATGCCCTGTCTCCAGCTCCAGTGCAAAGCGAGTGACCCAACAGTCATGACTGCACCATCAGCAAGGCACAAGCACAGGGCAGGACCATCCACAGCAGCACGATGGAGCCGACGTGACGGGTCAACGCTGAGGCTGGGTCAAGGCTTGAATCTGCAAGCTGAGACAAAGCGCAACGAGGTGCAGCCACCACATCTGCTGTCGGTAGCCATCCCCACGTTTCAGCACGGCCCATTACGCAGTTGGTGCTGAAAAGGCAAATTTTAAATGCCACAAATGTCCAGGGATTTCTGGCTGCAGAAGAGGGACCACACGCTCTGGCAGCACGCTGTTTATCAGTGGAGAACCCTCAATCCAATCGTCTGTGCAAACACTCTGCGTGTTTAGCACCAAAGTGTTATTTCAGAAAGGAGAAGTGTGGCCTAGATAAAGCACCACACAAGGAGAACCAGAACTCTCGTTAGTCTTGAGCCTGCCACCCTCCGTGCTCCCAAGATGGGCGATGGCTGTACGACCTGGGAACCAACTTCCAGCTTTGCAGCACAAGCCCCAGCCCAGTCCGTGCCTTAGCTTCCCATTCGCAAGGGGAAGATCCTGCTCTCCCAAACGAGGATGCTATTATATTTACGTTGTTCAAGACACACAAAAGCTGCCTTACAGGTGCCAGTTAATGCTTTGTGCCGTCCTCTGCATCAAGGACACACATCCAAGTCCAGCCAAATGTATTCCCACCCACCCGCTCAGACCACCAAGCGGTCAATTAAAAACATCTAACCCAGGTAAACATGGCCAGGAAGTGACACACACTGCAACAGCCTGCCTAACCTTTATTACTGATGTGCAAAATATCCAGCCCGGGACAAGTCAGAAGATGTGTCATTTCTTACTGGCCACATTACAGAGCTAGTGCGTTTCCAAGCCAGCTTTTCAGGAACTTAAATACCGACTGCCTCTTTCAACACTGATGCCTATCAGATAAATACGCTCCCATCGCACCCGAGTAGGCTGAGCTAGTGGCGTGCGGAGGCTGCTGTAGGCTGAGCCTTTGAATTAAGCATCAGAGCAAAGCAAATATGTTGTTTGCAGCAAGCTCTGAGTATCGCTCTTTGCCTCCAAATCTAAACGTTCCCAGACATTCAGACTCACAGCCCAGATTTGGGATTTTCCCAAAAACTGGGAGACTTGATGGCCGAGTGCTGGGACCTGGAGCTTTTGGCCCCTCCCAGACTGGAGATTTCAAATGCTGCCGCAAGGATGCAGGAGATCCCTACCTGCTCCCCTCCACGCACACTTCGGGCGCACGAAGCAGCCCCCAGACTAGAAAGGATCAGGGCTTCTCTCCCCTCCTGTTTGAGGCCAGATGTGAGGCGCCGAGCTGGACGGCAGATGAGCCCCCGCCAGCTCCACTGTGGCGGGGGCCGAACACTGGAGCCGACGAACCGAGGGCTGATCGGCGCCGACAGCTCCTGCGTTCCAGCATTTGCCGTGGGTCACGGTCTTGGCCAGAGCGCGGCACAGCGTAACCGCTGCCACCAGGGAAGCGGTGCCACCTCTGTGTCCCACACCCTCCCACCGCCTCCAACACGCAGCTCCACAGGAAAAATATCCCGTCCCCTCCACCCACCCCTCACCGGGACGCAAAGCGGCCGCAGCTCTGCGCTGAAATGGGAAGGGCAGAACAAGGACTGAAGCGTTTGTAGGAGAATCACGGGGATAAACCCAGTCTTTCGGATCTGCTGGAGTCACTGCAAGCCCCTGCGCATTTGTCTAAAGCTTATTTCCCGATCGCGCCGAGGGACAGCGGCCTCGACCCCTCCGCAGCGCTGGGGCGGCCGATGACCACGGGTAGCACACGAGCCACACGAGCTGCTGCCGCCGCTCACATCCCTTCGGAAAGGCGACGCTCGTGCAAACGGGCGCTACCGACCCGCCTGCCCAGCCGGACCAGGCAGCACGTGGGGACGCTCCGATCCGCCGCGGCGGAGAGCAGCGGGCGCCGCGAAGAGATCCGATGGCCGGCACCACGCAGGTTACGGGAGGCCTCTGTTTTCCTGCTCGTTCTTTGGTCTTCGAATTCTCCTGTACCGTCCCCATGGCAAAGCCTCGTGGCGTGTTTTGGACTTAGATCAGCTACGATTTCCTCCACACTGCACAAGGAGCACACATTTCTCTGAGAAACGCAGAGATTCGACCTTGAATGCATTCTCTGTCCCAAATGCAGAAGAAACTGTTTCATTTATATCTTACCATTTCCCCCCCCTTCTTAAATTCTTTGTCCAAGCGTTTCAGTTTCTCTTGCAGCCCCTTGACTGTTCGTCACTTAGGGACTATTAAATGCAGTAATCCTGGTCGCTTTCAGAAGGGTCTTGGGGAGCTGGGCAGAGCCAGCCACTCCCCCCCCCAACACACACACAAGGTGGGGTTCATTCCTACTTGTAAAATGAGAAAATAAAGACGCTCAACTCAGGGTTATGCAGCAAGCTCGTGATGGAGTGGGGGGAAAAAAAAAAGAAAGAAAGAAAAAGATGATATGCCCCGACTTCCTCTCGCCAGGGCTTATTACCAAACCTGCTCCCCTCAGCACGGAGCACAATCCAGATATCATTCCTATGCCCTCTTTCAACTGACTACACATCCCAGACAGCCAAGATATTGGCCTGAAATTCAAAGGAGGGCTGAGAGAGAAGCATCTGCAGAACTTGCAAAAAGCAGTAATATGTACCCAATACTGCTTTTTTTACCTCTATTGCCATGGAAAACAGCAAATCCCATCCAAGTCTCTGTACACCACCGTGACTGTCCTTTCTGTACTTGAAAAGCTCTGATTACTCATCTTGCTACTATAACTGCCCTGCTTGAATTAAAAGCAAAGGCACCCAATTGCTTATAACTGGCTCCTGATTATATTTTTACGCAGTTACCGCATCTGGCCAAGCTGAGGCTCTTGAGCCCAGAGATCTGGCTTGTGGCATGAATCCGGCTGCGCGCTCCTCCAAGACAGAGTTGAAGCTTACACCAAGAATACTCAGCATCTAAGGAGAAGAGGCTTCCCTCAAAGGCTCTAATATCATATGAAATAAACATTGTTGATAAAAAAAAACAAACAAAAAACCGTCACTGTTTTCTTATACTTTAAGGTAATCATGATAGTGAAAGAATCATGGTTCAGGAATTTCCAATAGCCTGAAGTGCAAAACTTCACTGTTTACTCTGCCTCTTGTCTCCTAAAACCCAAGAAAGTCCCATTTCAGTCCCCTCGCCATCCCGCGAGCGCCCGAGGAGCTGCAAATCCTGACACAACCCTGCTGATGGGACTGGACGCACCTGCTGCCCCCAGCAGAAACGAGAAGCCGGAACAAGCGGAGGCTCCTGAATGCCTGCTTGTACATCTGAACCCACTTGCAAGCTAGCACATAAGTGTGTTTTCAAAGCCCTGACCACTACACTTAGCTATTTTTAGCAAGGGCCACAGTTTATTACATGGCTTTGCTCCACTGACACAAAACCGTATTTTCAGTCGAGGGATTCTGATCACAAGATAGAAGCCACAAGAGTGGTTTCCAGGCATACACCAGAGCACAGAGATAAAAAATACAGAACTTGTGCAGTTTGGGTGCATTTAAGTGTTTAACAACACTTTATACCAATTGAAAACAAAGCCAAAGACTAGCTTTAAAGATTTGCATCTCTAACTGCCACAGCACACATCCTGTCCTGTGGATGAACGGCGAGGAGCAAATGCTTTCAAAGGAGCTTTGAGCAACAGAAAGGACACTTCTCCAGAAGCGCCAAGGTGCCAGGCAACACTAGAAGTGCAGCACCCCTCTGCAAACGGCACTGTCCTAACCCCATCCTCGAGGAGCAAAGCACGAAGCAATTGGAGAAATAACCGCAGCGTGCACATCTTCCTCCCGTGGTACCAAGGGAAAGGCAAAGACGGTTTTCTAGCAGGGCAGTGGGGGACAGGCACCCACCAGGCTCCGCTCCAGGAGCGCTGCTGCCCCAAGCAGGGGCTGCTAGCGTATTTAAACACAGACAAAACCCTCACGTGTTCCTGTTCCGGGGCTGCCTAGAGGGAAGCGGCCCCCTCGGCACCTTGGGGATGGGACGGTGCCTCCTGCCAGAGAAAGCGGTACCAGCGCTGGGAAGAGGAGGGTCGGGCAGCACCGCTCCTCCCCGGATGGGGAGGGAGTCTGATGCCCCGGCACAGCCCCCCAGCTGCAGCCCCCCCATGGCAGAGACCTCCGCCCCAAGGCTACCAAACTCCCCCCCACCATGGCAGGGCCGCACAACTACCTCCAAGCCTGCAAGGATCCCCCAACCTGGCCCCATAAAACAGAGCCCCCCCAGGAGCCCCCCCTAGTCCAGTCTCCTTCAAGGCAAAGACCCCCGCCCCAACCCCACACACCTACAAGGAGCCTTCCCCCAAGCCTGCAGCCGAGTCCCCCCAAACTGCACCCTCCAACACCAACCTCCATGGCTGAGGTCCCCCCCCAGCCTGCAGGGCCGCCCCTAATCCAGCCCCCCCATGGCTGAGGCCCCCCCAGCCTGCAGGGCCGCCCCTAATCCAGCCCCCCCATGGCTGAGGGCCCCCCCAGCCTGCAGGGCCGCCCCTAATCCAGCCCCCCCATGGCTGAGGCCCCCCCCAGCCTGCAGGGCTGCCCCTAATCCAGGCCCCCCATGGCTGAGCCCCCCCCAGCCTGCAGGGCTGCCCCTAATCCAGGCCCCCCATGGCTGAGCCCCCCCCCCAGCCTGCAGGGCCGCCCCTAATCCAGCCCCCCCAAGGCTGAGCCCCTCAGACAGCCCCCAAGAGCCCTCTAATCCGGGCCCTCACGGCAGAGTCCCCCAGCAAGCCCCCCCAGCCTACAAGGCCCTCACAAATCCAGCCCAGTGGCAGAGCCCCCCCCCCCCGCCCCATCGGTGGGTGGTTCGCTCCCCACAGCACCCCTCTTCCCCCCAGCTAGAGGCGGGCGGGCACATTCCAGGTTAAGGGGGGCCGCGCCCCGCCCCCCGCGGGAGGCGCGGGTGGTGCGGTCCCCGCGGCGCCCCTCAAGAGCCGAGCGGGCCCACCCCGCAGCGCGGGGGAGCTCCGCCCTCGCACCCCTCCCGGGGGGCGCGGGTGGTGCGGTCCCCGCGGCGCCCCTCAGGAGCCGAGCGGGCCCACCCTGCAGCGCGGGGGAGCTCCGCCCTCGCACCCCTCCCGGGGGGCGCGGGTGGTGCGGTCCCCGCGGCGCCCCTCAGGAGCCGAGCGGGCCCACCCCGCAGCACGGGGGAGCTCCGCCCTCGCACCCCTCCCGGGGGGCGCGGGTGGTGCGGTCCCCGCGGCGCCCCTCAGGAGCCGAGCGGGCCCACCCTGCAGCGCGGGGGAGCTCCGCCCTCGCACCCCTCCCGGGGGGCGCGGGTGGTGCGGTCCCCGCGGCGCCCAGCTGGGAGCGGGCGGGTCCACTGCGCGCGGCGGGGAAGAAGCGGTGCCGGCGCCTCACCTGTCATGGACACCGCAGGCCCGGTCGGCTGCCGTTACTCATCCTGGTCCCGACGGGGCCCCCCGCTCCGCCTTATCAGGCCCGACGGCGCCCGCGCTCCCGGAAACCCCGCCCCCTCCGGGCCCACGCACGCAGGAAGCGGAGACAAGCGGGGGGGGGGGGGGGGGGCGGCGACGAGGGGGACGCAGAGGGAAGGACCCCGCTCGCCTCCCCGGGGCCCCACTGCGCACGCGCCGCACGGCGACGCGGACTGCGCACGCGCCCCCCGCCGGCGGCCGTGGGCAGCGCGCCTGCGCCGGGCAGGGCCGCGCGTGGCCCGCGACGCGCGCGCGCGCCGCTCGCCCTTGAGTCGACCACGTCCGCACCGTGGGCGGTGCAGGCCACGCCCACTTCCGGCCCACCTCATTTGCATACATTTGCATGGCGCCCATCGCACAGATCCGGCCGTGCCCGACCGAGGAGGGCGGGGGGGGGCAGAGCGGAGGCGCTTGAGGGCCCCAACCTGCCCCACGCACGCGCCCCCCGGCTCCGCAGCCCGGGCCCAGGCGTCCTGGCGTGCAGCGAGCTGCGGCGGCCTCAGCTGTCCCGCGCCGTCCCCCGCGGCGGCGGCCGCCGGATGGCTCAAGGAGTCCCGGACCACGAGCCGCCACGCGGGTTCCTGGCCCGAGAGGCGTCAAAGCACCGGGCGGGATGAGCCCAGGGCGGCGGCCCCGTGTTTTACTGCAAATTCACTCCGAATCCGTGTGCCGCAGGGACATCGCACGAGCCGCTGCCACCTCCCCGCCGCCAGGTGCAAATTTCATTCTTCAGGAAAAAAAACCTCTTGTTCAGGAATCTGAGAAACTAAAGAACATTCCCCCCCCCCCCCCCGGAAAACCTTCAAAAATACATCACACCGAGCTTCCTGTTTCGTCATTTGAGGGAAAGTCATCGTTTCACGGGACCCCCTTCCCCTCATCGAACCCACCGAGGAGCAGCCAATAAATCGCTAGACAAAATCATTTTTCTTAGGTGTTTCTTCCTCTAACCAACACACATTCAAACACTCGTGAATTAACAAATATTAAAATCTAGGAACCGTGTTAAATACCTTTAACAATGCTGTTTTACAAAGAAGGTTGACACACTTCAAACAAAAATGCCCAAACAGGCAGTCATATGAAACCGGGTTATAAAATCAAAAAAGCTAAAGGTGATGCAATAAACCCACAGCAAACAAAACCAAACAAGAATTAGCAACCTACTTAAGAGGTTTACACTCAAAAGACGTTAAACCTCATTTTTTGTGTTAATAAATATGCTGATAAAATAAGAAAAGCCAGGAACATAACCAGTGTTTTTTCTGCAGTAGAAAGTGAGACCTTAAACCACACAGTTGCAGCCCAGGCTCATACAGCCTTGGCAGAGCCAAGTGCCCCCAGGGTTTGCCCACAACGCAGAAGATATTACAGAGAAACCTGGCAAAGGTGACCGAGAACTGCTCGTGCTGGGCCCCTTCTGCAGAAAGGCTTTTACCTGAGCATCTGAAAGAGAGATCTAAAAAGGAGAAAAGAGAGGCACATCCCGCGCCCAGAGGCTGCACAGGGCCGGTGTCACGCCTGGTGCTTAACGGCACTTACAAGTCACTGAACAGGAGTGCACTGAAGACACAGGCCTTAGCCGAGACCTCCACGCTGTGAAATCACCAGCTCAGAGGTCTTTAGTTCTTGTTTTTATTTTCCCTGTGTGGGCAGAGGAAAGTCCCTCTTGCAAAGAGGACACCAACAGCCGAGCACACCGACTGCTCTGCGGCTCTCGAGGGCGTCCTCCACGCACAGCGTGCCAGTCCCGTCCCCCTCGCACGATGACACCCACAGACTAGGGAAAACAAGCCTTCTGGAGAGGGAAAAAAAAAACACAACACAAAAAAACAAAGGGCATTCAGAACAGGAGCGGAGAGTGGAAGAAGCTCCGGCTAAACGCAGAAACGATGGCGCCAGCGCAGCCGGACGCGCGCGTCCCCTCGGAGCCTCGGCACCTGCCCCGCGGAGGTTCAGCAGGCGTGCACAGCACACACAGTGTGCGTATCGTCACGCCGTGGAGGACCTCGACCTATGCTCCTAGAGATGGTTTGCAATACAAGCAGAGCGCTTTACTGTAAAGTTATGCCTTCTGCTGTAAGAAATTCCATCTTCCTCAGACCTGGCCCCCACAGGACACAGCAGTTCCTGCCGCTCTCAGTAGAAAGCTAATGTTGGAGAACATTGCATTACTTTAAACATTTAAAGAAAACGCTCATGGAAGACCACACAAAATGCTCCTTTCCCCTTCCATCCATCAAAAAGTTTTTCTGGAACTGGCCATAAAACCAGGCAGCCGGGATATGCAGTTCTTAGCACATGTATGGTAGACCTGGGAACTGCCTAACAAAAATGAGGATCAGTGTTGCTGCAGCTGTGTTTCCATACAACAAACTTGCGGGAAACCATTTTGGTAACAGTCATAAACCCAAGGATTTTTAGTTTCCAAGTGGGAAGAGGCAGGTGAGACCAAGCCAGTGCAGGTGCTAGAAATGCAAGCACAGAAGTATGGGTAGCAGCAGTGAAGAAATCTAACATGTCTCTCAGATAAACACAACTCTTGAATTTTGAACAACCAAACAAATACCTAAGCAGTTTTCTGAAGCCTTTGTATTTTGGTTTTAGAGGCTTCTCTGAAACCCTCAAAATCAAGAGTCCCAACACCAGGCCCCAAATCCGCAATATCCCTTTACAGTCCTCCGGGTCCTACTTCCTAGATACAGGAGAGAACCTGCAGAGGATAAAAACAAGCTCTCAGTGAACTGGTGAGGGTATGAGATCAACAGCCTTGGAATTTGCAACACTCTGCTCATCCAGAGAGTCCGAGCTGCCGTGCTGTGCCCTGACTTGGCCTCGCGCCCGCTGCTGGCACAGAGGATCAAAGAGAACCGTTAGCCTGGTGGGGAGGGGTTGGTGCTGGCAGAGAACATCTGGCAGACACAAGAACCCCAGCTCATTGCACACAGAGGCAGCCAAATTCGCAGGAAGTCTTTTTGCTTCCTTTGCATTTAATGGTAAGGGATTAGCCAGGATCAGAACAAAACTGAGACAAGAAACCCTGACCTCTGCTACAAAGGAGAAAAACGGGAGTAACAGTGGACATCCATCAGCAGGGCACTGGATGTGTGTAAAGCGATAACAACATGTGAAAAACAGAGTGATTCAAGCACTAGCCACCGGAGAGAACAGCCTGCAATACCCTGTCCATGTGTCAGTCTGCCTTCTTTCCCAGTCTTTTAAAAACACTAACAGTCCCTGTATTGTCCATCTGAGCACTAGGGGTTTCGCTGGTGCTGCTTACCTTTGCGCTCCCCCAAGTCCTCTTTATAGTGACCCTGAACTCAGGCTCCGTTTTACTCTTCGTGCTAGTAATGCTGCTGTCCTGGGCCTCAGCTGGCAAAGAGGCTTTGCCCAGTCTCTGGATGACACTGACTTTGGATGCTGCCGGCTCCAGCTTGCCTTCTTTTGCTGCTAGGCGGATACTGGTGGCGCTCCTGTTGCCAAGCCGCCGGATGGCAGTGGCAGCTGGTTTGGCCTCTGAGCTAGTGGCTTTTGCTTTGATGGTCACTACTGGCTTGGCACTTCCCTTGTGCGTGGGCTTGGAGAGCTTCTTCAGGACTCCGGCATACTGCAGGACGGAGCAGTCGTCATCGCTCTCCACTGCTTTGTCCTCATCCACCTCCAACGTGTCACCCAGTCGGCTGAACACCCCTGTGGGCTGGGAAGCAACAAAGGGATCGTCAGCGTCACTGGAAATTGGGACAAAGAGAAGGGCAGGAGCAGAAGACTGGGGTTTGCCAATGGAACGGGCAGACGTGGGAGCAGGACACGAACATCCAAGGTCCTTCTCCCAGCTTTGTTGTTTTTGGTGGTTTGAATTATCTTCCACTTCCCTTTACTCCTCACTTCCCCTGCTGTGTAAAGGCAATCGGGAACCTAATCTCACTTGCAAAGTGTTTTGAGACCAGCTGAAGAAAACTGCTGCCTGAGCAACAGGGATTACTCCTTTAAAATAACGTTTCCTCACACTTTTATTTAGCGGTTGACTTTGCAAGATGTAGCAAAGTACACCACCAAACCTCCTTACTGCGCTTTTTGCCTTCAGAAAAGGGAACAATATATCATATCCCATACTTAAGGTATCGGAACAGAAGCACAGACGGGGAAATGATTTGCTGAAGTCATCCAGGGATCAAGAGCCACCAATGGAACTCAAGCTTCCTCCATTCCAGACCAGCTCTTTCCCACAGCACCTCACCATCGTTTTCAGTTTTCTCTAGGTTTGAAGTGATTTTTCTGTGAGACGTACTAAGTTCTCAGTCCCCAAGACTCCATTCATCTTCCTTCAAACAGGCAGAAAAAAGGCAACCCCAGGACGATCTTCCTGAACACCTGTTCCTAGCACTGCTCTCCGCCCCATCAGGCCAGTCCTTCTAATTCAATACCCTCTGGTCAGATCACTGAACAAATGATGATAATTATATCCATTAATTCAGCAATTTGAACATCAGCAACTGCAACTCAGGTCCGGTCTACTTAGCAAGGCCACTACACTGGCAGCCTGATTTTCTGCACACGAGCCTGAGGCACAGGGTGTTTTTTTGCTGGGCTCACAAGTCCATTGGGTCTGGCTGATAAGGACCTTCAGCCTTTCAGGAGTATGAGACTGCCAACCCTGAACAAGTCTAGGGAAGGGGACCCTCACATCTGAATTCCACGGCACTGGGATAAGGGAGCTCTGCCAATACAGCACAGCTGCAGTGAATGACGGCACGGCCCTTATCCAGCACTCAGCACCCAAACGTGGGACACATCAGCTGTGACACAAAGCTTCGTGCTATGTCACGAGGCTGAGTGATGTCTCCCTTCCACCCTAGTCCCAACAGCTTCAGCGGGCTGAGCAGCACCGTGCTGCACGTGCCCACCAAACCATCAGCAACAGCCGAGTCGCAGCTGAAGGCAGAAAGAGCACTTTGCTCACCTTGCCTCCCGTAGTCGTGTCGGCTTTTGTCTCAGCTCCCAGACGATCAAACACGGATGTCCTCTGGAGGCCTATCATTTTCAAGAAAGCAATTTGAGACTTCCCTAGAAAAGGAAGCTAGAGGAGGTTGTACAAAAGCTACACAGGGTAATGCGGCCAATATCAGGGGCTTGCAGGACCGTATTGAAAAGGTGTGGTCAGAGCACCCAGCAGAACTGAACAATCGCCACTGTAATGCTGAATAAGTCTCAATGGAGGGCTGATGCTGTTCGTCCACCCAAACCTGGCTATCTGTCCTTGGCTCTTTTTCATAAGTAACCCTTAGAGATGACGGGAACTTGTATTGATCATAGTGACTTAACGCATGTTCAAAATAATACAACCTCTACTCAACAACTATCTGGATTCAAAAATCCCAATGCAGTCAAACTTCAGCACCTAGTTTGTAATGCTAGGCTAGGTCATGGAATGAGAAAGCAGGTGAGGGAACTATGGCTCATCCTGTCTTCCCTAGTGACAGTCAGAACGGCAGGTTTCTGGAATAGCCTTCCAAAAGAGACAAGATCACAAACATCCACTGGCAGCTGGTTTTGGAAAAGCTCAGCACACTATGAACACATTGCTGGTACCTTTGGCTGCCTGCTGCTCCAGGATTTTCTTCGTCCTAGGAGTGGTGCCCTTTGGCATGTTGATGATGTACTTCCCCTCCATTTCTGCTGTAACTCGGCGGCGCTTCACCGGCACCGTTGGACTCTCGTCCACTGCGTCACACAAACCTCAAAGGCCAAAGACAGACAGAGCTGACACCAACTGCTATTAGCTTTGAGGTGGCAATTCTCATCACTCCAAGAATCGCATGCGAGAAGGGCTTTACGCTGCTGAGGGGGCAGCACTAGGGTGCTGCCCTGGGCTTGAGAAAACTCTGCTACTGACTGCTCTGATGATAACAGCTACCCTGCAACACCAGGGCTCTTCAGGCTTCCCCCTTCACTTTGAACTACTTATGAGCGCAAACAAGAGAAGAGGAATCAGATCATGACAACGCAGCTAGATCCAGGCTGAAAAGCAGCAGCTATTAAATGCTCACAGCAAAATTTCAATTCAAAGTAAAAGGAAAAAGCAAGAGCTGCCCTATGCAGCATGGCAAATGTTTCCCACCATTTCTGCTGGGAAACATTCCCATCCATACCTGCTTTTGTATTTTTTGCAGCAAGTTTGTTGGAAACAGTGACAGAGATTTTGGCTGTGCTGGTATCAGGCCTTCGGACAGGGGTAGCAGGTGGTGAGTCTCTGCTCAAGCTGTTAGCAATCATACGGGTAGCAGCTGAAGGGCAAGGACAGGGAGTTGAGGAAGATCAGGATGTACCGTGTACCAGGCCCACAGATACGTTAACAGCAGGGCTCTTGTTCCTCCTACCGGTGTCTTAAACCTACAGTGGCTATGATCAGTGCAACAGGGAGAGAGCATCCATCTGTCAGGTAAATAAACCAGTCGGCTCCTCCCTGAGCAATGCTCTGATCCCACGGAAGGCAGCCATCAACTACACCGAGCTACGTGTAAAATAATTCACCCAGTTTGTATGTATCGGGCAATGGATTTCACTCCCCAGAAAACCTCTGTGCTCTCCGGCCAGCCCGCACTCACCGCTGTTGGCGTTCCGGCGCAGTTCGGCCTGCACGCTCGGTGGGCTCGGGCATATCGATTCGGTAGCTGCCTTGCACATTTCCTACAGAAAACACCACGGATTCCTCCTTAAGCAGGAAAAAGCAAGGATCCTCATTGCTGTTGGCAGCATACAGGCAAAACTGAAGCAAAGTAAGCTGGGTAGGCTCAGTTAAAAGCCACTGTGGCTGCTGATGAGGATGGTTCTCCACCACAGTGCACCACGAGACTCTGATACCATCTCCACACTTAGAGTAAACATCCCGCCATCCGTCTGTCCACCAAAAAGGCAACTTTAACTTATTTTTTGGCCCACAAGCAATCTGTTCTCTCTATCACACTCCAAAGCTTCTCCTCCCAGGAAGGGAGTGGTACTACCCAAACAAATACAAGTGAGTCACAGGCTAGTGCTGCCTGAGAGAACACCGTACCTGTCTGTAAACAACTTTGGCATGTTTGAGGATAGCAATGATGTCCCCCACTATCGTAATGCCCAGCTCATTCATGATCTCTTTGTTCAGGTCCATCAGCATGTTCTTCTGGATTCTGCAAAGAACAAATAACGTAGCAAGTGGCTCAGCAGCAGGGGACAATTCCCTGCACATACTCTAATTCTCTACATTATAGGAGCTCAAATTAATTAAGCCTCAAGCAAGCTGTAGGATCATATCCCCAGCCTGGGATAGAATGCAGTAGCTGATACAGAAAGAAACAGTGCTGATAATGAAAAAAAAACTTGGACCAGATTCATAATTAACCTAAATAATGAAGCAGACTGGAAAGAGGCCAGGATGCCTGGGTTAACCCTCTCCCACCCCTCATCATGGGATCCATAATAGCCAAAAAGTCCAGGAATCTGAGTGCTGGAACTCATGAGCTAGAAGTACTGCGCGTCGCTTCGCTGCCTGATCAGTGAATGCTGCCAAGGGACTGGCAAAAGCATGCCATAGCTTCCCAGTGCGAATCCGTCACTGAAAAGAGGCTGTAACCTACATGAGGCGGCGGGATCAGGGCCTGCATCCCTACAGACCAATTTAAATTAGTGCAGCAACAGGCAGAGAGAGCCTCTGTGCTGGCAGGCTCGTCTCCCCCACTGCAGAGGAACCTCTGGCTCTGCAGAGGGACACGCAGGGCCTCGGTTCACTCTGGTGAGAACATCCTGTTCTTTACTATTCCCAAAGCAATGAGAAAGCATTGCCTGTTCGTGATCTCACCTGTTATCTACAAACATAACTGCATAGTTGACAGCAGGGCCTGGAGGAATCCCAGCTTCCTTAAAAAACTGAATCCATTCTGATGTAGCTGAAAAATGCAACAGACAAAGAAAAAAGCATGAGGATGTCAAGAGCAGCCTGCTGCAAAGCCCTCTAAAGGGGCACAGGTTTGGCACGGGCTGGCCGCCCTGGACAGACCCCTCCTGCCCAGGTACAGGCGGGCAGGGCTGCTTTCTCAGCCACTTGGGACACAGGCAGGAAAAAAGACTCCGCCAGAGCAGCACTGGATTTCTGGCTGGTGAGGCCAGGCTGCAGCACCAGCAACGTGCAAGAGCAGAAAGAAATTCAAAGCACAAACTCTGTACAACGCAGCCCAGTTTTCAGGAGATCCACAGCGGACCCTGAGCACGTGGAGGGCCTGCGATGCAGTCACAGCTTTATTTGTGGATTTCCCAGGCTTTGGGAATTTCAGTTATGCTCATCATATTTTCCTGGTGTCCTTTTTTTGTGGTTTGGCGCACACGTGGCTCGAAGCTCATTCCAAACTTTTGCAGCTGCTGTCACACATCTATGACAAGGCTGATTAACCCGATCGCTTGGGCGCCCAGAGCAAAACTGCTGCTATGATCGCGGGCGAGTAGGGGGAGGGGGATCATCTTACAGACAAAAACCTGCTCTTTGAGTGTCTTTAAACCATTGTTCTCATTTTACTAGCGCTTCCACTAACGTGTAAAAGGGGCAGGGCAGTGTCACATTCACAGAGACTAAGATATCGCCCCTTCAGACTTACCCATTGTAACTGACACCATCATGGAAAATCCAGAAAGACCCGCACAAGGTCTAAGTCTCACTGCTGAAAAAAGCCTGCAATGAAGCGACACGTTACGAAGACGACTACGCTTTAGGCGTGACGTCGGCGAAACGCCGGTCCCGGGCTTCCCGCAGCAAGAACAGCCCGTCGGGAAGTCCGAGGGCGGCACAACCGCTCCGAGGGGGTAACGGCAGCCACCGCTCGCCTGCTCCCCTCCCCGTTCGATCGCTGCCGCTCACGGGGCACTATGGCTTCTCCAGGTCTCATGGTGACTGACTTGTGACAGCCCCCTGCCCCCGCCCCCACTGCGACTCCCCACCCCGCTTCGCTGCCTCACCTCCCTCCTCTACCTCTGCTGCCCCCCTCCTGCCCCACAGCACCTCCTCTGCTGCCCGCCTCCTGCCCCTTACTCCTCCCTTCCTCATATTATGTCCTTCTGCCCCACACCCCTCCCCTTCCTGCCCCCTCCTCCTGCCCCAAATCCCTCCTTCTGCCCCACACCCCTCCCCTTCCTGCCCCCTCCTCCTGCCCCAAATCCCTCCTTCTGCCCCACACCCCTCCCCCTCCTGCCCCTTCCTCCTGCCCCAAATCCCTCCTTCTGCCCCACACCCCTCCCCTTACTGCCTCCTCCTTCTGCCCCACACCCCTCCTCCTGCCCCACACCCCTCCCCTCCCCTTACTGCCCCCTCCTCCTGCCCCACACCCCTCCCCTCCCCTTGCTGCCCCCTTTCCCTGCCCCATATCTCTCCTCTCCCCTTGCTGCCCCCCCAAGTCACCTCTCGGCTCCCGCCGCACCCCATCCCCGCGCCTCCAGCCCGTGGGGCAGGCCCAACCGGAACAGATTAGCCACGAAGTTCCGGAAGTGACCTCGCCGCCCGGCCCAGTCCGCCGCCTGCCTCGCGCCGGCACGGAGGCCCCTCTAGGCGGCCGAGTGGAGCGAGTGGAAAGGGCGGGAGAACCATAGAGCGCCGGCGGACCGCGCGCGCCCCCGCTGGCGGTTCCGGAAACAGCCCCCCCCCCCCCCCCCCCCCCCCCCCCGGAGCGCGTCGCTGGCCCGAGCCGCGGCCCTGAACGCAGCGCTGAGCCCGGCTCTCACCGCGGCCCCGGGCCTGGGCTGGGCGAAGGGGAAGCGCCACGGGAGCATCGCGTGAGGAGGCGGCTCCTGAGCGCGGCCCTGGCCCGAGCGCGGCCCTGAGCGCGGCCCTGCGCCTGATCCTGGCCCTAAACACGGTGCTGAGCCTAAACGCGGTGCTGAGCGTGGCCCTGCACCTGATCCTGGCCCTAAACACGGAGCTGACCCTAAACGCGGTGCTGAGCGTGGCCCTGCGCCTGATCCTGGCCCTAAACACGGAGCTGACCCTAAACGCGGTGCTGAGCGTGGCCCTGCGCCTGATCCTGGCCCTAAACACGGAGCTGACCCTAAACGCGGTGCTGAGCGTGGCCCTGCACCTGATCCTGGCCCTAAACACGGAGCTGACCCTAAACGCGGTGCTGAGCGTGGCCCTGCGCCTGATCCTGGCCCTAAACGCGGTGCTGAGCCTAAACGCGGTGCTGAGCGCGGCCCTGCACCTGATCCTGGCCCTAAACACGGTGCTGAGCCTAAACGCGGTGCTGAGCGCGGCCCTGCACCTGATCCTGGCCCTAAACACGGTGCTGAGCGTGGCCCTGCACCTGATCCTGGCCCTAAACGCGGTGCTGAGCCTAAACGCGGTGCTGAGCGCGGCCCTGCACCTGATCCTGGCCCTAAACGCAGTGCTGAGCGTGGCCCTGCACCTGATCCTGGCCCTAAACGCGGTGCTGAGCGCGGCCCTGCACCTGATCCTGACCCTAAACGCGGTGCTGAGCCTAAACGCGGTGCTGAGCGTGGCCCTGCACCTGATCCTGGCCCTAAACGCGGTGCTGAGCCTAAACGCGGTGCTGAGCGCGGCCCTGCACCTGATCCTGGCCCTAAACACGTCCCTGGCCTGAACACAGCCCTGAGCGTGACGCTGCACGTGATCCTAAACAGAATCCTGACCCTAATCATGGTCCTAAACGTGACCCTGGCCCTAAACACATCCCTGGCCCTGGGTGCAGCCCGAGCCGCGGCCAGGGAGGGGGGCAGCCCCAGAGGGCAGAGCACCCTGGCCCCGCACCCCCAGCCCAGCCCTACCCCCGCCAGCCCCGACCCCCGCCCAGCCCCACTGCACAGGGGGGCGGAAGGGGAAGGGTCGGACTTCGGGGACCCCCCCCCCAGCCTCCCCCGGCTCCGGCTCCAGGAGGATCCTGCCCGCGCGGCCCTCCCGCATCCGGACCGCGAGCATCCGGACCCGCGGGCACCACCAGAAACCAGGCTCCACCTCTGGGAGGAGAAGCGGCTGCGGAGCCTCCTCCCCGGTTCCCGGGGCGCCGGAGCCGGCAGCCTCCCGGCGGGAGCGACGCCGCAGCGGCGTGTGACGCCGTATCGCTGCCCGGGCCGGGCCTGGCCGCCCCGAGCCCGAGCGCGGGGGGAGCGGGAGGCCGGTCCGGGTGTTTTCCCAGCAAGCTGCAATCACTATTGCAGAAAAACTTCCCCTCCCGGCGCTGCCGGAGCTGTGAAACTCGGCAGGGGCACGTGAGCGAGGCGGTTCCCTGAGTCAGGCCCTTGTGCAACGCGTCGCGCGCACGGCGCCAGCCAGGCTGCAGCTCCCGGAGCCATGGACGGACGGACGGACGGGCTGAGCTCCTCGTGAGAGAGCTGAACGCGGGCTCGCGCTCCCCGGCGAACGAGAAGCCGTGCAAGATCCGCCCAGGCCGATGCCGCGGGACCGGTAAGGGGCTGCGCCGGCACCGGGGCGTCGCAAGCCCATGCGCGTCGCTCGCTGGGGCCGCGGCGCAGACCGCGTCCGCTTTTCGTCCCAGGCGTGCTGCGCTGGCGCCCGGGGCTCGCCTCCCATCTCCGCCAGCGATGAAGCCGTACGTGGCCTACGAGCAGGTACGACGCAGGCGCCGGGCCCACCTCTCCGTGCCCGTCCGCTGCCGGGCTGCGGCGCCCCGTAGCCCCCCACCCTGCACAGACCCCGCGGCCGCTTGCAGGAAGAAACGGGCGGCAGTTTTGGCCGGGGCTGTTGGCGTCTGCGGGATTTGCAAACGTCAGGCAAAACCCGCAGCCCGGCTGGGAACAGGGTTGGGGATCCCCCAGGCTGGCTCAGACCCCCCGACCCGCTCTGTCCCCTCCGCAGCTGGAACCGCTGGAGAAGCTGGAGGAGCCGCCGGCGTTGGCACGGAAGGTAAATCCCCCCGAGGTGCCGAGCTGGGAAATCGCGGCGCTGCGCGGCGGCCCTGCTCGTCCTGGGCATGCTCCGGTTGTGGGAGCAGTTGTGCAACTACCAGTTGCCCTGAGCCGGGGCTGAATTTGCTGCCGGATGGATTCGGGGCCATCCTCCTCCTCCTCTTCCTCCTTGGCCTCTGTCACTGGCACATGGAGCCTCTCATTGAGCTTCCCCCTGCAAAGGGTGGGTGCAGGGGGCCGGCAGCGGCCAAACACGGAGCTGTCGTCCACCAGATCCCCCAGTGCGAGAACAAGGGGGCTCTCGGCCAGTGGGAGGTGAGTTTAAAGCCAGTAAAAGCAGTTTTTTCTTCTCTGCACGCTGAAACCTGTCTGTCCAGTATTCCCGCTGCGTGTTGCTGGTTGGCATCCTCGTCACCATCCTCTCCTGCCTGCTCTTCATCCACCTCTTCAGTGTGTGGTTGGGCTCGGCTCCTCCGGGAGGCAGAGGCAGTGTCCGCACCGTAGGCAGCTCCTGCAGAGACCCGTGCTGGTGAGCAAGACAAGCGCAGGCTCCTCCACGCTTCCCCGACGCCCTCCGTGTCCCAGCCCGCGCTGCTGTGCTGCACCTGCCAGAGACAAGCCCCGGCGTGCGGCTCAGGCACAGGGCTGCAACTCTTTGCACTGAGCTGCCGTTTGCATTGAGCCATTGCCTGCGCTGAGCCATGCTTGCATTGAGCTGCTGTTGGAACGAGCTGTCGTTGCATTATTGCATTGAGCTGCTGTTGCACTGAGGTGTCGTTGCAACGAGCTATCACTGCATCAAGCTATCGCTGCCCTGAGCTGCTGTTGCAGTGAGCTGCCATCCGTGCTTTCCTCACCAGGATCGTGCTCGTCGAGAGCATCCCCGAGGGGATGACATACAGCGGTGACGGGCCCGTGAACCCATCCACGTTTGACACGTGGATGAGCCTCATCGGGAGCGCCAAGCAGAGCCTGGATATCGCAGCCTTCTACTGGACCATGACCAACGAGGACACGCACACGCAGGAGCCCTCCGCCGCCCAGGTACAGACCGGCGCCGCCTCACAGCGTCCTCCTGGCCGGAGCTGGCCGCAGGGCAGGGCTCAGCCAGCCGAGTTCACGCCAGCAGCGCGGCGATTTGCATGACGCCAGCTCAACCTGTGCAGCCTCCTCTGATACAATTGATGTATCACATGCGAACGCCTGTGAGCAAAGCCGAAGGCTTGCAGCCGGCCTGGCTCTTTGGGCATGCCCATCTCAGGCGGCAGGCCCTGTTTTCGAATGTCCCTGAGATTTTTAACCACTTCCTCTTTTTTTGTACTTTCCAACCAGGGTGAGCAAATCCTGGAAGAACTGCTGGAGTTACCCAAGAGTGGCGTTTCTGTACGAGTTGCAGTCAACACCCCTTCCTCCAAGTCGCCCCTGCACGATCTGCAGGCGCTGGAGCAGAGCGGTGAGCAGCAGGGGGGGCGGCTCGACACCAGCACGAGGGGGAAACCCGGAGGCACCCCCAAAGCTGGGGGGATGCAGCCAGCGAGGGAGATGCCTGTTCTCTGGCCCCGCAGGGGCTGCGGTGCGGGCGGTCGACATGCACCGGCTCACCAGCGGCGTGCTGCACACCAAGCTCTGGATCGTCGACAGCACCCACCTCTACATCGGCAGCGCCAACATGGACTGGCGGTCCCTGACCCAGGTGAGCGCAGGGGCACCGATATAACGCACCGAAGCCCGGCTCGGGGAGGATGCTACGGGGCCAGACTGTGGCCACTGAACGCGTCCAGGAAGCGGAAAACAGCCCTGCTCCCTGGAGCACCTTTGCTCCTTGCCTGCCTTGGAGAGGGGAGGGAATTGCTGCGGTGCCAGGACCCTCCTTTGGCAGCACAGCCCCACAGTCATGATTGCTGCCGGATCCCACCACAGGGTGAAACACCCCCAATAGCGGAGACAGGGTCAGTTGCGGGAAGCTTCCTTGTCCGGTGCCGTGACGGAGCCGCGGTCCCGCTTGCCGCAGGTGAAGGAGCTGGGTGTGGCCGTCTACAACTGCAGCTGCCTGGCCCAGGACCTGAGCAAGGTGTTCGAAGCCTACTGGGCGCTGGGTATTCCCAACGCCTCCATCCCGGTGCCGTGGCCGGACAACTACTCCACCACCTTCAACATGGAGACGCCGCTGGAACTGAGGCTCAACGAGACAGGAGCCAGCGTCTACTTCTCGGTAAGCCCCGGTGTGCTGGCTCTGCGGTGTTGCAGAGGATTCGGGTACTGGCTGCGGAGCCGGAGCCCTGGCGAGGTGCGTAACCCTCTGCACCGTCCTGCAGAGCGCCCCGCCGGCCCTCTGCGCCCCGGGGCGGACCGAGGACCTCCATGCCCTCCTCAGCGTCATCGACGCCGCCAAGGAGTTCGTGCACATCGCGGTGATGAGCTACCAGCCCACCATGGAGTTCTCGCACCCCCAGAGGTATGGCCGTGCACAGCACGGCTCCGGCACGGCCCTGGCATGGGCTGCCCCCTCGGCATGCCGTGATGCCTGCCCAAAGCCAGCCATGACCCTGACCCTAACGCTAACCTGGACCCTGGCCACGAGCATGAGCGTGACCCTAACCCTCATCCTGACCCTAACACTAACATGAACCCTGACTCTAACCCAGACCCTCGCCTTAATCCTGATACTAACTCTACCCCTAGCTCCAACCCAACCCTACCCCTAACTCTAACTCGAACCCTGACTCTAGCCCGAACCCTAACCCTGAACCTAATCCTGACCATGACCCTAACCCTAGCCCTGATGCTAAGCCTAAACCTAAGCCTTAACCTAACCCTAACCCTGAACATGACCCTAGCCCTAATCCTGGTGCTAATTCTGACCCTAGCCCTAATCCTGGTGCAAACCGTACCCCTCTGCCCGCAGCAGCCATCGGGGCCGGGGCCGAGGCCAGGGCTGAGCGCGGTGCCCGCGGGTCGGTGCTCCTGGGAGCCCCGCAGCAGCCCTGCGAGCGGGCTCGGCCCCTGCTGCGCCCCGCGCTCCAGAGCCGGGCGACTCTTCCAAACCTGGCAGGCAGAAGTGCTGTTTTAGCAGCTGTGCAGTCCCCTCCAACCAGCCGCTTCCCAGCACCCTGGAGGTAACGGTGGCCTAGCGGGTGAGGCAGCGTGGTTTCTCTCCCCAGGTTTTGGCCGGTGATCGATAACCACCTCCGCAAAGCGGTCTACGAGCGCAAAGTGCAGGTCCGGCTGCTGGTGGGCTGCTGGCGGCACAGCAAGGCGGCGATGTTCCCCTTCCTGAAGTCCCTGGCCGCCCTCGCCGACAACAAGACGCACTACAGCATGGAGGTGGTGGGTACCGCGCCGCGGGCGCCCGCGGGGCTGGGACGGCACGGCCACCTCGCCCGGTGCTCTGCCGAGGCGCGACCGAGCCGGCGGCCTCTGCGGCAGGGCAGGAGCCGGCCTGGCCCCTCTGCTCCCCCTGGGCGGCTTGTTCCCCACGGCTGATGGTCTCTTTCCATCCTGCAGAGACTCTTCGTGGTGCCGGCAAGCGCAGCCCAGGCCAAGATCCCCTACGCCCGGGTGAACCACAACAAGTACATGGTCACGGAGAAGGTGGCCTACATCGGTGAGTACGGCACCGGCATGCAGCACCCTGCAGCCGGCACGCAGCACCCAGCATGCAGCATGCGTGTGATAGAGATCCCCACCGGTACCGTGCAGCTGCCGGTACCTCTGCGTCCCGTCCCCCTAAATAAACCTGCTGCCGGTGGCTCTTCTCCCCCGGTTCTCTCCCCAGGGACATCCAACTGGTCGGGGGACTACTTTGTCCGGACGGCGGGATCGGCCCTCGTTGTGAACGAGAGCGAGGACCGCGCCAGCGGGACGGACACCGTGCGGGGGCAGCTGCAGGCGGTGTTCGAGCGGGACTGGAGCTCCCAGTACAGCACAGACATCGACAACGTGGAGCAGTGGCAGCGCATGTGCAGCTTCCACTAGGCGCCGGTGCCCCGGCGTGGCCACGGAGAACCGGTATCGGGCCCGGCCCCCCACGGCTCAGACACCCCCATCTTGTCCTCGATCTCCACCAGCGCCGCAGAGGCACTGCGTCCCGGTGGCATCGAGGACATGGGGCTCTCTGCATCCCTTCCCACTGCCGAGAGGGCGTGAGCTGCTTTTCCTCCCTCAGATGCATCGTTCCCTCTGTCCTGGGACGGACTTTACCTATCCGCCCGTGCCACAAGGGGTTTCTGCAGCTGGATGCCACCCGCCAGCACAGGTCCATGCGTTATGTTCGTTCAGCGAGCGCTAGGTCTGCAGGATCTAGGAGCAGCGCGTGGATGCACAGACTCGCAAGGACCCGCCGGGGCGACGGTTAAAGCTTCGCAGTGGGGTACCGGGGCGGAGGTGCCGGTCACGGCCCCGCGGGGTCCGGCTGCCCTGTTCTGTGCAGGAAAGCACCACATGTCGCTCTTCAAATCCTTTGTGGGTGCAGAACCGTTTTTCTGGACGTTTGCATATGTAGCTGTTAGTTCACAAGATCACATTAAACGGCGGGTGTTGGAAGCTGCACGGGTCTGCCGCGCTGCCCCGCGCCGGCTGCGCGCGCCGACCGCCGCCGCGGGCTCGTCCCGCCGGAGAGCGCCCGGCCCCGCGCTGAACGCCGCCCCGAGCCGCTCTCCGGCGCCGGGAACCGCCCCGAGGGCCCGCGCCGCCCGTCCAGCCCTCCCTCGGGGCTCAGGGCTGCGCCCGGGTGCTGCAGGACGCGCCGCGGTCGCAGTTCCCGCCTGGCAAGGAGGCACACGACATGCTGGGCCATCGGCAAACGGTTTATTGGGGGGCGCTGGAAAAAGCCGGTGCCCGGAGCAGCCGGCACGCCTTGTCTACGTGCCCGCGGCCGCGCTGCCCCCCGCCAACGCGGAGCGGGTTTGCCTGCCTGGGTGACCCCGGAGCCCAGCTCGGGGGCCACCGAGCGACAGGGGAGAGGGGGTTGCATGCGGGCGAGGAAGAGGAAGGTCTTTCAAGCACGGAGGCTGGTGCAGGCTCTAATTGCTCGGCTCCCAGGGCGCTTGCCGGAGGGGTCCCCGCGGCGGCTCAGCGGTGGCCGGCCACGTGCTGCAGGTAGCGCGGGTGCCGGCTCTGCGCGTGGTGCAGCCCGCCGTGCCCGGCGGGGCGCTCCGAGCCCCGCTCCCGCAGCCAGTCCTCGGAGGCCAGCCACGCGCCGGCGACGGGCCGCTGGGGCTCGGGCACGTGCCACTCGGCCAGAGCTCTCTGCGGGCGAGAAAAGCGGGGTGCGGTGAGCGTCGATGACCCAGAGCACCAGCAACCCAAAGCACCTGGGCACCAAGAGCACCCGGGGACCTGGAGCACATGGGGGACATGCGAGCACCCAGGGATCTGGAGCACTCAGGGACCCAAAGCATGTGGGGGACTTGGAGCACCCTGGGGACTTGGAGCACCCAGGGACCTGGAGCACATGGGGGACCTGGAGCCCCCAGGGGACTTGGAGCACCAGGGACCCAGAGCACGTGGGGATGCAGAGCATCCTGATGTGCTGGAGCACCAATGGCCCAAAGCACTTGGGGGACGCAGAGACCCAAGGGACCCGGAGCACCTGGGGCCGGTGCAAGCCACGTCGCTGCCGAGCGCCCGGTACCTTGGCGTGGGGCGAGGGCGGAGGTCTGCCGGGCGAGCTCTGCTCCTTGGTGCCGCCGAACGCCGTGCCGCCGGCGGCGCCCCGCTGCCCCTGGCGCTCCCAGCCGCCGCCCGGGGACCGCGGCCCCAGCACGATGAGGTTGCCCAGGATGGGGTCGGGCTTGGGGCGCCGCGGGTGCCGGCGGTGCCGGGCGGCCCTGTGCCAGCTGCCGTAGTGCGTGGGGATGGGCGCCGGGGCCGGCGGCTGCCCGGCGCCGCGCCGGCCCTCCTCGCCCGGCGCCGCCTCGGCCAGGCTGAGATCGTCCATCTGGGCGATGGCGCGCTGCACGCTGCAGCGGGCGGCCGCGCCGGGCCGCGCCGGCTCCTCCCGCGGCGGCAGGACGCCGGCGCCTTCCTCCCCGTTGGGGAAAGCCTCGGTGGCGCCGGCGTCCTTGCGGGACGCCTGCAAGCCCTGCCGGCAGAGCTGGTAGTAGCGGGTGGGCTCGTAGCCCGCCTTGAGCTGCTGCAGGGAGACGAAGGGGTGCTTCAGGGCGGCGCCGGGCGCGATGCGCTCGTGCGAGTCCCACGTCAGCATGCGCTTGATGAGCTCCACCATGGCGCGGAGGTCACAGCGCTCGGCCAGGGCCTCGCTGTCCGGGTAGATCATCCGGTGGCCGCTCACCGTCTCCATCTGGTCCAGGGAGGTGAGGACGTACTTGCGCCGCTCCACGGGCTTCTCCCGCGTCTCGGCCAGGTGCTCGGCCAGCGATTTCAGCTGCCAGGGGCCGGCGGCGTCCGGGTGCGGCGCCCGGCGGAAGAAGCGGTGCGCCTTGCGGGCGGCGTGCAGCAGCCCGCCCCGCGGCAGCCCCTGCGTCTCGCAGATGTAGCGCACCTGGTCGTACTCGCTGCCGCCCGGGTAGAGCGGCCAGCCCAGGTGCAGCTCGGCCATGACGCACCCCAGCGACCAGACGTCCACCTTCTCGCAGAAGGGCAGCCCCAGCAGGATCTCGGGCGCCCGGTAGAAGCGGGACTGGATGTAGGGCTCCTTGATGTAGCGCACCTCGCTGAAGATGCTGGCCGAGCCGAAGTCGATGACCTTCACGCGGAACGGGTACCGCACGTGGTCCACCAGCATGATGTTCTCCGGCTTCAGGTCGGCGTGGATGATGGAGAGCTCCTTGAGCTTGGCCAGCGCCTTGAGCACCTGCGCCGTGATGGTCCGGATGTGCCTGACGGGCAGCGGGGAGAAGTTGTTCTCCTTCTGGAAGTCAAAGAGGTTTTGCTCCAGGAGCTCGAAGACCAGGTAGCACTTGGTGCCGTCGTGGAAGGACTCGAGGAAGCGGACGATGTGCGACTCCTCCGCGTCCACCGCCCCCATCGCCTGCAGCAGCTTCAGCTCGTTCTTGATGATCCGGCTCCGGTGCCCATCATTCTTCAGGATCTTGATGGCCACCATCTCCCCCGTGCTCCTCCGCCAGCTCTTGGCCACTTCCCCGAAGGTGCCTTTCCCCAGAGTGTCGACCACGTCGTAGCACTCGGTGCCCGACTCCAGCGTGACCATGGCCGGCGGTAGCGGCTCCCTCCGTCCCGGTCCGGCCCGTGCAGGGATCGGAGGCGGCCCTGGCTCCTGGCAAAGGGCTGGCGCCTCCCCGCGCGCTGGGACCGGGACCGCCACCGCCCCAGAACCGGCCGGCAACCCAACAGTGGCCGGTTCCGGCATCGCCGGGGACGCGGTGCCCGGGTGCGCGGCGCGGCGGCTCGCCCCGGGCGGGTGCAAATCGCCGGATTAAAACGCCTCTGCTGGAAGAGGAGCAAGGGCAAGCGCAGTGCAGCCGGGAGCCGGGATCGTGCGGCCACCGCCACCGTCTCCGGGCCGGTGGAAACTGGGATCTGAGGGCTGCCATCGACCCCTCGCCCAGCTCCAGTGCCGGAAGCTTGCTGCTCTCACGCCAGCGGCTTTCCCAGCTACCACTCCGGACAAACTCGTGGGAGCCTGGCATTCCCGCTCCCGCGGGAGGAAAACAAAAATCCTGCACCAGGACGAAGCACTGCGCGCAGAAAGCCCCAGAGACCCCCTCCCTCTGCAGCCCCCCGCTCCCAACCCACAGACCACGCCGGGGCCGCGGCCGTTCTCAGGTTAATGTTTATTCCAACGGGAAAAAGAACAGGGCAGGGGCTGGGGACGAAGGCACAGGCAGCATCCGAGCCGCTGGGAGACACCCAGATTAATGGCTTTTATCTGGAAAATAAAAGGGGAGAGCAACCAGCTCTGAGCTTTTTTCTCAGCGTGGGAGAGTTACGGATGAGCTGTTACAGCCCCAGAGCCACATCCCTGGGGTTAATGGGAGCATGAAATCTGGGTGTGCATGGAAACCCCACACCTGGGCCAGGCTTTTCCTCCAAAATTGCAGTGGGAGTGATTGCGCTGGGGCAGGAGGAGGGCAGCGAGGACCCATGCACCATCCCACTGTGGTGGGAGCGATTGCATTGGGGCTGGAAGAGCACGGCAGGGACCCATGCACCATCTCACTGCGGTGGGAGCGATTGCACTGGGGCAGGAGGAGGGCAGCGAGGACCCATGCACCATCTCACTGCCGTGGGAGCGATTGCACTGGGGCAGGAGGAGGGCAGCGAGGACCCATGCACCATCTCACTGCCGTGGGAGCGATTGCACTGGGGCTGGAGGAGCACGGCAGGGACCTGTGCACCATCCCACTGCCGTGGGAGCAATTGCGCTGGGGCTGGAAGAGCACGGCAGGGACCCGTGCACCATCCCACTGCGGTGGGAGCAATTGCATTGGGGCTGGAAGAGCACGGCAGGGACCTGTGCACCATCCCACTGCCATGGGAGCAATTGCATTGGGGCTGGAAGAGCACGGCAGGGACCCGTGCACCATCCCACTGCCGTGGGAGCAATTGCATTGGGGCTGGAGGAGCGCAGCAGGGACCCGTGCACCATCCCACTGCGGTGGGAGCGATTGCACTGGGGCTGGAAGAGCACGGCAGGGACCTGTGCACCATCCCACTGCGATGGGAGCGATTGCACTGGGGCTGGAAGAGCACGGCAGGGACCTGTGCACCATCTCACTGCGGTGGGAGCGATTGCATTGGGGCTGGAAGAGCACGGCAGGGACCCGTGCACCATCCCACTGCCGTGGGAGCAATTGCATTGGGGCTGGAGGAGCGCAGCAGGGACCCGTGCACCATCCCACTGCGGTGGGAGCGATTGCACTGGGGCTGGAAGAGCACGGCAGGGACCCGTGCACCATCCCACTGCCGTGGGAGCAATTGCATTGGGGCTGGAAGAGCACGGCAGGGACCTGTGCACCATCCCACTGCGGTGGGAGCAATTGCATTGGGGCTGGAAGAGCACGGCAGGGACCCGTGCACCATCCCACTGCCGTGGGAGCGATTGCGCTGGGGCTGGAAGAGCACGGCAGGGACCTGTGCACCATCTCACTGCGGTGGGAGCGATTGCATTGGGGCTGGAAGAGCACGGCAGGGACCCGTGCACCATCCCACTGCGATGGGAGCGATTGCACTGGGGCTGGAAGAGCACGGCAGGGACCTGTGCACCATCCCACTGCCGTGGGAGCGATTGCATTGGGGCTGGAAGAGCACGGCAGGGACCTGTGCACCATCTCACTGCGGTGGGAGCGATTGCATTGGGGCTGGAAGAGCACGGCAGGGACCCGTGCACCATCCCACTGCGATGGGAGCGATTGCGCTGGGGCTGGAAGAGCACGGCAGGGACCTGTGCACCATCCCACTGCGGTGGGAGCGATTGCACTGGGGCTGGAAGAGCACGGCAGGGACCTGTGCACCATCCCACTGCGGTGGGAGCGATTGCACTGGGGCTGGAAGAGCACGGCAGGGACCTGTGCACCATCCCACTGCGGTGGGAGCGATTGCATTGGGGCTGGAAGAGCACGGCAGGGACCCGTGCACCATCCCACTGCGATGGGAGCGATTGCGCTGGGGCTGGAGGAGCACGGCAGGGACCTGTGCACCATCCCACTGCGGTGGGAGCGATTGCATTGGGGCTGGAAGAGCACGGCAGGGACCCGTGCACCATCCCACTGCCGTGGGAGCGATTGCGCTGGGGCTGGAAGAGCACGGCAGGGATCCATGCACCATCTCACTGCGGTGGGAGCGATTGCATTGGGGCTGGAAGAGCACGGCAGGGATCCATGCACCATCTCACTGCGGTGGGAGCGATTGCATTGGGGCTGGAAGAGCACGGCAGGGATCCATGCACCATCCCACTGCCGTGGGAGCGATTGCATTGGGGCCAGATGCATGACGGAGGACTGTTAGCTGCCAGCTCCTGGCATTTAGAAAACAAGGGGGAACAAATAAAATTGGCGGCTGGCTGCAGAAAAGCGGAATTAGATACTCAGATGGGTTAAAGCAACAACAGGAAACCAGACACTTGCACCAAGCACCGACCCGCCTTGGGGACGGCCACGACCCCCGGCCGCGGTGGAGCCGGCGGCGAGCGGCGGGTGCCGACAGCGTGTGGCAGAAGGGCGTAATCGTAAGTGTAGCTCGATCGTCTGTTCACATTATCCTCAGCGGAGAGCGCGCCCGAGGCAGCCCGAGGCCCCGCTCCACCGTGCCGGCGGCACGCGTGCGCCGAGCCCGGCAGCCTCCGCACCCCCCTACGTGGCCGCGGTCTGCAGCCGCCCACCGGCGCCGGACACGGGGCGGCTCCGCTGGGGGCTCAGCGCCAGCTTGGGCAGCCTGAACCCGGCCGGGGGCTCCGCGGCCACGGCAGCCTCCCCGCGCGCCCTCTCCAGCCCGGCCAGCTCGGTGCGGGCGGCGGAGGCCACCACGGCCTCCGCGTCCCTGCGCCGCGGCCCCCCCAGCGCCAGCCGGGGGGCCCGGAGGCTCCGGAGGGCGGCCAGGGTGCCGGAGCGGGGCGGCTCCGGCTCCTCCGGCTCCTCCGGTGCCACCAGGCGCAGGCTGAGCTCGGGGTCCGGCGCCGCGGGGCGAGCGGGCGCCGCCAGCTCGAGCCGGGGCAGCCGCAGCCGCGCGCCGCCCCCCTCCGCCTCCGGCTCCCCGTTGACGCGGAGCCCGGCTCCGGGCTCGGAGAGGCGCCGCGAGCCCGGCTCGGCCGCCCTCCCCTTGCCGCCGTCGCCCCGCAGCAGCCCCGCGGCGCCCTCGGCCCCCCTGCCCTTGGGCCGCACCAGCTCCAGCACGGCCTTCCTCACGCCGGCCATCCTCACCCTCGCCTCCTCGCCGCCCTCCGGGCTGCCCCGCGGCAGGACGATGCCGAAGCGGGGCAGCTTCACCCGGCGCCGCTTCCCGGCCTCGGCTTCAGCCCCGGGCGGCTCCTCGCCGGCGGCACCCGGCTCGCCCGAGCGCTCCCCGGGCGCCGCCAGCTCCAGCTCGGGCACCTTCAGCGCCGGCCGCTTCCCCTCGGCCACCGGCAGCCGGAATTTCGGCTCCTTCGGCCCGGCCCCGGGGCCGCCGGCCTCCCGCCCCGGCTCGCCGCCGCGTCCCGGTCGCCCCTCGGCCGAGAAGCCCACGTCGGGGATGGAGACGCGGGGCGGCGCGCCGAAGCCGGCGGGCAGCGACGGCGCCCTGCCGCCGGCGAGCTCGGCGGCCGCGGCGCTCCGGACGTCGGGGCTGGACCCGCCGAATCGCGGCAGCCTCGCGCCGCCGCCCCAGCCCGGCGCAGGCGCCTTCCCCGCGGGGAACCCCGGCAGCCCCAGCGAGGGCAGCCGGAAGGAGCCGCCGGGCGCCGTCAGCGGCAGCTCGCTGTCCGAGAGCCGCGCTCTGGGCAGGGCGACGTCCAGCCGGGGCACCCGCAGCCGGGGGCTGCCGGCCGGCTCCGCCGAGCCCCTCCGCTCCCGCGGCCCCTCCAGGCTCAGCTCCACTCGGGGCATTTTGCGGCGGCTCGCGGCGGCGCCGGCATCCTCCGCCGGCCGCTCGGCGCCGGTCCGCGGCGGGCCGATGCCCAGCTCCACCACGGGGACGGCGACGCTGCCGGAGGGCAGCCGGGGGGCCCGGGCGTCCCCGCCGCCGGCCCCCAGCCCCGGCAGCTCCACCTGCGGCAGTTTCATCCCGGCCTCGGGAGCGGGCGAGCCGCGGGCAGCCCCGTCCCGCTCCGGCGCCGCCGTGCCGGGCTCCTCCGCCTCCCGCCTGGCCGCCCCGAACGTCGGCATCCTGAACCTGGCTCTGGCGGCGGGGGCCGCGGCGGGCCGGCCCTCGCCCCCCGGCTCGCCCCCGGCGTCCCGGCTGCCGAGCCGCGGCAGGGAGAGCTTGGGCATCCGCAGCCTCGCGCCGCCCTCGGCACCTGCCGCCTCCCCCTCCGCGCTCTTCCTCGCCTTCGGCCCCGTGCCGCCCAGCCGGGGCAGGGCCAGCTTGGGGGGCTTGGGCTTGGCACCGGGGCCACCCGCGCCGGGCGCCTCCAGCTCCAGGCTGAGCCTCCGCAGCCCCGTCTCGAGCGCGGCCGCAGCGTCCGGCTGTGCCGCCTCCGCCGGCTTCGCCCGCCCCACGGCGATGTCCACCTTGGGGATCCTGGCCCCCACGGCACCCCAGCCCGGCCCCTCGGCACCCGCCGGACCCTCAGCCGCCGGCCGCGGCGCCTGTTCCCCTTCCCGTGCCGCCGGCAGCTCCAGGCCCACGTCCACCGCCGGCACCGCGATCTCCAGCGCCGGCACCGGCACCGCCGGGAAGCTCAACCGGACCGGGGCCGGCTCCGGGCTCTCGCCGGCCACCCCAGCCACCGGCAGCTTCACCTCCACCCGCGGCTGCTCCACGGCGATGCCCAGCTCCGGCTTCGGCAAGGCTCCCTTGGGCAGCTCCAGCGCCTTCGCCCCCGGCACGCTGAGGTCCAGCTTGGGAATGCCGAACTTCCCCGGCTCCGGGGGCAGCGGCGGCGGTGGCTCGGCGGGCGCCAGCTCCACGGTGGCGCTGGGCACGGCGATGTCGATGGAGGGCACCTTCACGGCCGGGAGCTTGGCCGGCGCCGCCGGCAGGGAGATCCCCAGGCTCGGCAGCTTCACCTTGGGCCCCTTGGCCTTGGGGCTCTCCTCGGCCACGGCGCCCGCCCCGGGCGCCGCGAGGCCGCCGGCCGCCTCCTCGGCTTTGCCCCCCAGCCTGGGCAGGGCGATTTTGGGCACCTTGGCAGCGATGCTGGGAGCCTCCCGGGCAGCTGGCTCCGGCGCCGGCTCCGGCTCGCGCCGTGCCACGGGCAGCTGCAGCTCCAGGGCCAGTGGCTGCACCGCGATCTCCAGCGCTGGAGCCCGCGGTCCCGGCTCTGGCGGCGCCGGCGCGGCTGGGGGCGCCGCGCCGGGCAGGCTCAGCCCCACGTCCACCTTGGGCACCGCCACGTCCATGGCCGGGAGCAGCGCCGGCGCCCCGAGGCCGGGCAGCGGCACGTCCAGCTCCACGCGGGGAGCCCTGAACTTGGCCTCGCCCTCGGCGCCGGGCTCCTCTTTGCCGAAAGCTGGGGGCCGCTTGGGAGCCGCCGGCTCCACGCCGCCCAGGGGCAGGGCCACCTCCAGCTTCGCCCGCGGCTCCTCCACCTCCAGTGCCGCCGCTTTCCCGGCCACCGCCTCCCTCACCGTGAGCCGGGAGAAGGCCAGTCGCGTCCGCTTGGCCTCCGCTGCCGCTGCTGGAGGCCCCACGGGGGCCAGGGGGGCTGCAGCCGCCGCCGCGCTCCGGCCCCGCACCAGCCTGGAGAGCTTGGGCAGGGAGAACTCCACGTCCACGGGCCCCGCGTCCGGCTTCGCCCCCGGCACTGCCACTGCTGCCAGGGCTTTCGCCACCTTCTTCTTCTTCTTCAAAGGCGTCAGGCTCTTGATGTGCTGGTGGGAAGGAGAGACACGTGTGTCACGCAACCCCTGTCCCGCATGCAACCTCCTCTCTGCATGCACCAGTGAGCTGTGTGCAACCTCCCCCCTGCATGCAACCTCCCCACTGCCTGCAACCTCCCTCCCCATGTGCAACCTCCTCCCCCCCGCGTGCAACGCCCTCCCCACGTGCAACCCCCTCCCCTTGGCATGCATCCCCCTCCCTGCTGCAACCTTCGTGCACCGCAGAGCCGTGGGCAGCCGGAGGCCGCCTGGTGCCAGGGCACCGCTCACGGCAGCCGCATTCCCGGCACTGCACCTCAACCCCTGCCTAGGGCGAACCTGCGAGCTCCCCACGTCCCGGCCCGGCACCGCTGGCACAGGGACAGGACCCCGCCGGGGATGGCACCGGGCGCATCTTTGTGATGAATCACTGAGAAAGCAGCTCGGGTGGAAATAAACCCAGCAGAGACCGAGGGCCCCCCCGCCCGAGGGCTGAGTGGGTCGCAGGCGCCTACCAGCCTGGCCACCTTCGCCTTGGGCCCCTTGGCCTCGGAGCCGGCTGCCCCGGGCTGGACGGCGGCGTCGGTGCTGGGCACGGTGCGCTTGAGGCAGAAGGAGACCTTGCAGGCCTCGGCGCACTGCAGCAGCCGCACGGCGTCCTCGTAGCGGACGTTCTCGAAGAAGACCCTGGCGCTGAGGAGCTGGTCGCCTGCGGGGACGCGGCAGTGAGGGGAGGCCATGGGGCACCAGCCTTCAGGGAGGCACCGGGAGAGAGCCGAGAGCCCCCAGGGCTGGGTCCCTGTGCGCTGGGGAGACCCGCATGGACGCTGCAGCCAGCGGGAGCTTGCAACGACCTTGGGGCCCTGCAGAGCTTGCAACGACTTTGGAGGCCTGCAAAGACTTTCAGCATTGCCATCGGGGCCCATCGCATCCCCCCAGGCCCCCCGCGCCATCCCCGCGCTCCCACCTTCGCGGAGGCGCAGGGCCTTGGCGGCGCTGGAGTCGCGCTGCACGTTGGAGACGTAGATGCCCTCCTTCCCGCCGCCGGCCAGGCTGATGCCCGTCACCCCGGCCTCGGCCGCTGTCTCCACCACGATCTCCACCAGCTCCGGCGCGGCGACGTGCTCCTGCGGGGCAGAGCGTGCCGTGGGACCGGCCTGGCGTGGGACCGGCCCCACGCTGAGCATGCCACGGCGCAGCCCTCACCTCGGCCACACTGGCGCGAGCGGGCTCCATCCTGCGCCCGGCTGCGGGTCCCGGCTCGACCGCCTTGCGCCTGCCCTTGGCCGTTTCAGCTCCGCATGGAGCAGCCTCTCCGGCACCCGCAATGGGAGGAGGCGACGGCGCAGGTGACTGAACGCCCAGCGTTGGGGACCGACCCCGGCCCTGGCCCCGGCTCACAGCTCTGCCGCTGGCACCGGCTTCCGCGGGTGGCCGACCAGGACGGCACCTTCAGCTCAGTCTCCTGCAGAGGATGGGGGGCAATGCCGGGCTCAGCAGTGCCCTGAGACCCCCCGAGCATGGACTCCATCCTGCCTGGGACAGAGAGGTCTCCCTGGTGCAGGGTACCCTCCCCGGTGCAGACCCCCGTCCTGCCCGGCTCCCGGTCCCTCCCCGGTGCAGACCCCTGTCCTGCCCGGGTCCCTCCCCGGTGTGGACCCCCATCCTGCCCAGCTCCTGGCTCCCTCCCCGGTGCAGACCCTGTCCTGCCCGGCTCCCGGGCCCTCCCCGGTGCAGACCCCTGTCCTGCTCGGTTCCCTGGTCCCTCCCCGGTGAGGACCCCCCGCCCCGCCTGGCTCCCGGTCCCTCCCCGGTGCGGACCCCCGTCCTGCTCAGCTCCCTGGTCCCTCCCGGTGCGGACCCCCCACCCCGCCTGGCTGCCGGTCCCTCCCCGGTGCAGACCCCCGTCCTGCCTGGCTCTCTGGACTCACGGGGCTCTGCCGGGGCGCCCATGCCTTGGCCGCGTCCCTGCTCGCCGCTGCGCAGAGGGAGAGCGGGCGGGACGTGAGCGCCGGGTGCTCCGAGCGCGGCCGCCCACGGACCCCGGGGGGGCGGCGCAGGGGGCACGCCCCCCCCCGAGACCCCGTGCCCGACCTCCCCGCAGCCGGCACCGCGGCGCTCTCCTCCTCCGAGCTCGGCGGGCCGGACCCAAACGCGCCCCCCGCCCCCCCCGCGTCCCCCAAGCCCCTCCAGCAGGAACCGGCGGGGCCCGAAATACCCTCGGAGGTTCTTCCTGCCGGGAGCGGCTCGGGAGCGCGGCGGGGGACGCGTTCCTCCCGGGCCAGAGGCTTCCCCGCTCCCGCCTCGCCTCGCCTCCGAGGAGGAGGGGGCCCCGGCGTCCGGGCCCCGGCGCCCGGCCCTGCCCCGCCGGGAGGGGACGGCGCGGCCGCGCTCTCCGCTCCGGCGCGGCCGCGTTTCCTTCCCACGCCGGGCGAGCGGGCCCGTGCCGCAAAGGTCAGCGGCTCATATCTGGCATTCCCGAGCCGGGGGGGGCGAACGCCCTGCGCCGGCATTGCTGCCATTCCCCAGCGCCGAGCCCCCGGCCCCGCGCGGGTCGCCCCCGGCCCGCGTCCCGTCCCCCCCCCCCCCGGGCTCCGGCGGCGCCTCCCACGCGCGGCGGCACAAGGGGACCTTGTCCGGCTCCCCGCGTCCCCCCCCGCCGCGACAGGGGCCGGGGAATGCGGAGCATTTCGGAGACTCAGCACAAGAGCGGCCGGCCGGGGGCGGCTCTGGGGACGGGGGGTCGCAGCCCCTCTCCGGGGCGCACGGAGCGGCCCTGGATGCCGGGGGGATGTACGTCCCCGCGGGGCCCCTGCGAGGGAATGAGAGCTAAAAGTCCTGATTCTCTTGGAAATCTCCCCATTTGCCTCCAATCAGCTGTTTTTCTCCAGGCACACTGGAAAAAATTCATCCCAAGCTCCAACTTTCTTTCTTTCTTTTTTTTTTTTTCTTTTTTTCTTTTTCTTTTTTTTTTCATTATTTGCAAAAAAGCCTGGCTATTTCAGTGCAAATTAAAACGTCACCCGGAATTTTCCTGGGAAAGGCCCAAAGCTCCCTGCAGCGTGCCCAGAGGGAGGCCACAGCCAGGCACTGGAGGACAAGGGTGGTTTTGCCACGTGGCCTGAGGCCACGGTGATGGGCCAGGGCAGAAGAGAAGTGAGGCCGGCTGCTGCGGCCCCAGCGGGGAAGTGGGGGGACAAGGGGATTCCCACCGTGCCTGGGCACCTACTTGGGGGCCACAAGCCACATGGGGTTGGGACGGAGCCACCTGGGACCCCTCTGTCGCCATCGTCCCAGCACCCTCGGGTCCACCATGGATGCGATGCTGGAGGACCCCAAGGTGTTTCCAGTCGAGCAGAGATGCCAGTCCCATGGGGCTCAATTTCCCTGGGGAACTGCTGGTTTGAGCTGTGCCCAAGCCAGATCCCAGGTTATTTATGGAGCTGGTAAAAGATTTTGATTTCTGACAGCCGGCAAAAGCACCGAACCTGCCCAGCATGGGCTGAGCGCTGAGCGTGGGACCGACCCAGCAGAGCAAAGCTCTGGGAGCGGGGCCTGGCTGCAGCAGAGCAGGCAGAGGCCAGGGCAGGTCCTGCAAACCCTCGCCCCAGGCCCGCCGTCACCCCAGGTGTGGGCATCTGCTTTTGCACTTTGCAGTCCCACCTGGTGCATGGGGGCACCCCAACACCACCGGGCGTGGGCCTTTGCGCTTTGCAACCCTACTGCATGCCTGGGGCATGGGGGCACCCCGGCCCCAGCACCACCGGGCGCCTGCCTTTGCACTTCGCAATGCAGCCTGATGCTCGGGGCCCCATCCACCAGTCCCCAGTGCCGCCCTCCTCGCGAGGGTCTGGCCCCGAACCCGTCGTTCCGCGGGAAGCAGGCCTGGCGTGGGGGGGGCCATGCCCGCAGCCCCCAGCGGCAGGATCCTTACCTCCGTCCAAGCCGCGCTCCGCTCTCCGCTGTGCCCCAGTCCCGTCCAGCGACTCGCAGGCGAGGGCCAGTGGGGAAAAGGGGCTGGGGAGTGGGGCAGGGGGCCACTAGCCCCACGCCGCGAGGGGCAGGCGCTCCTCGGCCATTGGCTGCGGTGCAGCACGGGCGCGCGTGGGACCCTGCATGCGGGAGGGTGTCGCGGCCAGCCCTGGCAGGATGCCCACCAGCCCAGCGCCCTGTCAAGATGCAGGAACTGGGAGGGTGGGAGGAGGCCGGGCCGGAGCACCGGCTCACTGCCAGGAAGAAACCGCTGAGTGCAAAGAGCCGGGGCCTGGAAACGGCCCCCCCCCCCCCCCAGGCCTGCAAAGCAGGCACCTCCCAACCTGGCCACACTCAGCCTGTGCATGACAAGCTGGGAACGGGGAGCATCCCGGGCAGGGGTGCACGGCAAGCCGGGAACAGGGAGCAGCCCAGGCAGGGGTGCACAGTGAGCCAGGATCAAGGAGCATCCTGGGCAGGGCTGTACAGCGAGTGGGGTTTGGGAAACGCACATCACCATGTGTCAAAGTCCCAGCACCGAGCCCCCAACCCTGCAGCTGGGGATGCGCAGGTTGCAGGAGCTGTCTCCTCATCCCAGCACTAGCAGGGCTGGGGAAGATTTGTGTGAGGCAGGGGGAACTGGGCTGATTGGTCTGGGGGGGGGGAACTGGAGCAGAGCTCCCTGCTCTGCCATCAACTGCCTCGATGGCCCCGATCACCTCCTGGGCTCCCAGGCTCGCTGGCAGCCCTGTGCACCAGGCTCACTGGCAGCCTCACGCACTGGGCTCGCTGGCAGCCCCCTGCACCAGGCTCGCTGGCAGCCTCACGCACTGGGCTCGCTGGCAGCCCTGTGCACCAGGCTCGCTGGCAGCCCCCTGCACCGGGCTCGCTGGCAGCCCCCTGCACCAGGCTCGCTGGCAGCCCCCTGCACCGGGCTCGCTGGCAGCCCCCTGCACCGGGCTCACTGGCAGCCTCACGCACTGGGCTCGCTGGCAGCCCTGTGCACCAGGCTCGCTGGCAGCACTGTGCACCAGGCTCACTTTTGTCTGCCTGCCTGGGGCTCATTCGCATCCCCGCATACGAGGCTCATGCGCTTCCCCAGGCACGAGGTTCCGCTGCAGCTCCATGCCCTGAGCTCTTCTGCAACCCCACGTACGGGACTCGTTCGTGCCCCTGTGTATGAGACTCACTTGTGCTGCATGCAGGCGGCTTGTTTGCATTCCCCCTCCCCCCCCCCCAAGTCACGTCCCCAGCCGGAGCCCGGCTGCCCCCAGCCCTTCGGCACTGATGCAGGAATTATCCCCTAGATATTTCCCGTGGGGCTGCAAACCGGGGCCTCCCCGCATGGGCTGGGGCGCAGTGACCCGGAGCCTCGTGCTCCTGCCCGCTCCGGGCTGGGGGGGGGCCCGGACGCCGTGGTGCAGGCGGGAGCAGAGTGAAGCTAATTTTGTGCCGCGGCCCCGGGAAGCCCGGCCCGGCCCAGGTAGCCCGTGGACGTGTCCGGAGGCAGAGGTCGAGCCCTGGGAGGGGACGTGGCTGCGGCGCTGTAAACACAGGACATCCTGCTCACCGCCAGCGTCCGCCGGGAGACAGCCGGGCGCGGGCCCCTCCCAGCGTGGGGCAAGCCAGGAGCTGGACGGAGCTCAGAGCAGCCCCGGGACCCTCGTGGGACCCCCGGGACCAGCCAGCCCAATGGCAAACGCAGGGCCCGGGGCAGCCGGGGAAGGAGGAGGGAGCGCGGGAGCCAGGACGCCTGGGCCCTCTGCACCCGCTCAGGCTGCCGGGCCGGGACGCCAGGGTCCCTGGCAGGCTGGAAATGTGATTAGTCTGCCATTCCCGTGGATGGGGGGGACCCGGGGAGCCAGGGAAAAGGCGCAAGGCGAGCACAAAAATCCCTCTCGGAGGCAAGTGTCTGGGCACGCGGGCTCGCGCTCGGCCGGGCGGACACAGGGCCCTTGAGTGCCGGAGAAAGCCGCGATTCATCCCCGGGCGCCGCGGCAGCGCGTGGGCTGGGCAGGGAATTCGGGAGCAGGCGTGGGCCCAGCCGGCCCGGCGCCCGGCCCGCGGGAGCGTGCACACGTGTGGTGAGCTGGTGTCAGGTCTCTGCACGCCCCAGAGCGCCCTGTACGCCTGGGGTGCCCCAGAGCGGAGCCACACACAGACCTGCCTGGAGCAGCACCCGCCGGCACTGAGACCCCCAGCACCGGCCCGGAGCCGCTTTCCCCCACCTGCCCCTCTCACCCCACCTCGCACAGTGCTAATCACCTCCTCTGCTAATTGCATCCTCGTCAGCAGCTGCCTCAGCTGCGCCCTGGGAGATGCTGGGGGCGCCAGCTGGGACACGGCCCCATCCCTGCTGGGGAGCCCCGAAGGGGTCCCGCTGGGCACCTGGGGGCCTGCACCCCCAAAGGGGCAGGGAATGTGGGGGGTCCTGGACCCCCAAATGGGACTGGGCACCCACAGGGCTCTGCATGGCCCCAAATGCAGCTGGGAATGTGCGGGGCCCTGCACCCCGAAATGGGGCTGAGCATCTGGGAGGTCCTGCATGGCCCCAAATGGGGCTGGACATCCAGGGGTCCTGCATGGCCCCAAATGGGGCAGAGAATGTGGAGGGCCCTGCACCCCCAAATGGGGCTGGGCACCCGCAGGGTCCTGCATGGCCCCAAATGTGGCAGAGAATGTGGGGGGCCCTGCACCCTCAAAATGGGGCTGAGCATCTGGGAGGTCCTGCACGGCCCCAAATGGGGCTAGGCACTTGGGGGCCCTGCATGGCCCCAAATGGTGCTGAGCATGGGGGGTCCTGCTCCCCCAAAACGGGTCAGGGAATGTGGGTGTCCTGCACCCCCAAACAGAGCAGAGCACAGGGGTCTTGCACCTCAAAATGGGGTTAGGCATGGGGAGTCCTGCATAGCCCCAAATGGTGCTGGGCATGGGGGGCCCTGCACCCCAAAACGGGGCTGGGCATGGGGGGGGTCCATCACGGCCCCGCAGGACTCCGGACACCCGGAGCAGCAGGGCCGGCTCCAGGATGGCGGCGCCGGAGCCTCTGCGGCGGCTCCGGGAGCGGGGCCGGCCGCGGTGCCATCATTCCTCGGGGCTGTGTCACTTCCTCCCCGGCCGCGCCGACGGCTGGCGCCGGGCCGGGGGCCCACGGCTGCCCCTCGCCGCCCGGCCCGTCGCCCCCCCGGGCGCGAGCCCTGCCCGGGCCGAAGCTGCGGCCTCCGGGGCCGGTTTCCGCCTTCCCCTTCCCGTTCCCACGCCCGGCCGCGCCGGTGCGAAAGCCGCCGGTGCAGAGCCCCGCGCCGGCAGGCTGCCGAGCCGGAGCCGGCCCCGCGCCCAGGGCGGCTGGCTCCCCGCAGCCCCTGGTGGGGCAGCCTCCCCGGGGCCGTGGGGCGGCCGTGGGGCGGCCGGGCTCCAGTGGCGTTGGGGCGGCTGACTCAGCGCCAGGAAGCCGGGCTCGGCTCCGCGGGCTGCCGCTGGCCTGAATCACTTCCCGTCCCGCTGCCGCTGGGCCGGGGCCGAGCCCGCGGCGCCCCGGTGCCCACCCGCGTTCCCCCCCCCCCGCCCCATCATGACATTCCCATGGGCAGGGGGCCCAGGCGTCCGGGGCAGCACCCCCCGCGCAGGGACAGGGACGGTGCTGGGGACGTGGGATTGGGCTGTGTGATGGCACATCCCCGCGTCCCACGGCACATCCCCCCCATCCCGTGGCATGTCCCCCCACCCCACACCTGGATGTGTCTGGGGACCAGGGCGCGGGGACGCCGTGGCGGCGCGCAGACGCAGGAGGCAGCCCGGCGCCGTTCGGGTATATATTATCCTCATTTCCAAGCAGTGCACATTCGCGGCAGCGCGCCCCGAGCTCCGGAGCCGCCACCCTAGCTGCCAGGCACCGAGCCCTGGCCGACGTCCCCGCAGGGTCCCCGACACAGCTGCGGGCCCCAAACCCGCTGCCTTGGGCAGGGGCCACAGTGCCCACTGAACCCGCTTGCTTTAACCGTCCCCAGCTCCGGTGCCACCGGCAGCTCCTGCAGCCTGAGCCCACCAGGAGCCCGGCACTGCAAGGAGCAACCCGGCACTGCACGGAGCCCAGCACCACGTGCAGCAGTCCGGCACTGCAAGGAGCAACCCGGCACTGCACGGAGCCCAGCATCACGTGCAGCAGTCCGGCACTGCACGGAGCAGCCCGGCATTGCACGGAGCAGCCCGGCACTGCACGGAGCCCAGCACCATGTGCAGCAGTCCGGCACTGCACGGAGCAGCCCGGCATTGCACGGAGCAGCCCGGCACTGCACAGAGCCCAGCACCACGTGCAGCAGTCCGGCACTGCATGGAGCAGCCCGGCATTGCACGGAGCAGCCCGGCACTGCACGGAGCCCAGCACCACGTGCAGCAGTCCAGCACCACACGGCACAGCCCAGCAGCAGAGCCTGGCACTGCACGGAGCAGCCCAGCACTGCACGGAGCAGCAGTCTGCAGCCCCTCCCCAGCATCCAGGGCTGCAGCCGGGGGTCCCGGCCCCCCGGGAGCAGGAGGCAGGATCCGAGCCCCGTCTGTGGGCCTATGCATGGCACATCGTCCTGGTGCGCACCGGCCGGGCCGACGGCCCCCGTGCGTGCCGCGCGGTCCCCGGCTCAAGTCCCGAATAAGTTAAGACGGCGGCCCGCTGGGGCACCGCGGCCCCTCAGAGCGCGTGGGTGCCCACCAGCACGTCCATCAGGTAGTCCAAGTCGTTCATGTCCAGCCGGGCCCCGTCCTCGCCCTCCTCGTCCGCCCCGGAGAAGGCTTTGAAGCCGGCCAGGCTGGTGGGGGACCAGACGTCGCAGTCGTACATGGAGGTGTCAATGTCCTCGAAGATGCCCTCCAGGCTGTCCTCCAGCAGCGAGCTGGTGGAGCTGAGCAGCTCCAGGGGGCCGAAGAAGGGGTGCGGGGGCCGTGGGGCGTCCGGCCAGCCGCCCAGCTCCAGCGCCCCGTCCCGCGGCGCCTCGTCGGCGGGCGGCGTGGGGTCCGGGGCGCCGGCGCCGAGCGGCCCCATGCCCTCCAGCGCGCCCGAGAGGGAGGCGCAGAGCGAAGCGTCCCAGCTGGAGAGCAGCAGCTCCTCCTCGGGCGCCGGGCACCGGGCGCCGCCGTCCCGCCGCTGCTCCGCGGAGGGACCGCCCGCGGGCTCGGGGCTGGCCGGGGGGCAGCCGGGGGGCAGCGGTCCCTCAGCCTCCGCCGGCATCTGGTCCTGGATGCGCCGGAGGGTGTTGGCCACCAGGACGAGGTAGCGCAGGTTGGGCTCCACGTGCCGCAGGCTCTGGTGCAGCTTCAGCATGGAGATGTTGAAGAGGGAGTCGGAGGGGGCGGCGGGGGCCGGGGTCCCCCCGGCAGCGCCTGCCACCGGCTCCCCCCCGGCCTCCATCTCGCTGTGCTTCCGCTTCACGCCCTTGGCCAGCATGGGTCTGCGGGAGCAAGGGGGCAGGGGGTGAGCACGGCCCGCCCGGACTCCTGGGCCCCCAGGAGGGCTCCGCAGTGGGGCGGCGCCCCCCCCCAGCTGGGACGAGGGTGTTTTCCGGTGGCGGAGCTGCGGGAACAGCGCTTTGCGCTGCAGTTGTCTTGGTGACACCACCCCCTCCGCGTGCCCGAGCCGCTGCCTGTGGCGGGGAGCCACCTCGGGCCGGCCCCGGGAGGGGGCCCAGGCGTCCTGGCCGGGCTCTGTCCTCGTGCACCCCTCCACACAGGGGGAGCCCTGCCTGGACCCTGGCCCAGCAGGAACCCCATGTCCCCTGCACCCGACCCAAACAAGCCCTGGGCTGGGGCTCTGCAAAGCCACCATGCCAGCCCCAAAGGGCTGGGGCCAGCCGGGGGACGTGGCTGCGGTCGCACGGCCCCAGGCAGAGCCCCCCAGCCCTGGGGGTGACCATCACCGTGGTACCGGCTCCCCGAGCATCCTGCCGCCGGTGCGGCACCGAGGTGGCTCAGCCCCGTGCGCCCCTTCGGGGCTCCCCAGCAGGGATGGAGACGTGTCCCAGGCTGCCACCGGCCAGAGAGTCCCAAAGGGCCCTAGTGCAGCCCCTCGAGGTGCCAGCCCCCCGTAAAGCTCCTGCAGTGCAGGGGGGGTCCACCGGACTGCCCGTTCACTCCTGCCCCCGACTGAGGGCCTGGGGGGGAGCACGGTGCCCACTCCAAACCCCCTGCCCTGGTCCTCGTGCTGCCTCTTGGAAGGGGGCAACTCGGCCAGCCAGGCACTCCCTGCCTCGCACCTACCCTGCAAACCAGGGATGCCCCTGGAAAACAGGGAATACTCCTGTAAGCTGGGGATTCCCCCCTCCATGCAGACCAAGGACCCTATGGCAAACTGGGGAGTCCCTCTCATGCAGACTGGGGACCCCACGGCAATCTGGGGAGCCCATCCAGGGACCCCCTTCCACACAACTGGGGATTCTCCCCCCATGCAGACCAAGGACCCTATGGCAAACTGGGGACCCCCTGCCACAAAACCTGGGGATTTCCCCCTATGGCAAACTGGGGACTCCCTGCCACACAGCCTGGGCATTCTCCCCCCTGTCCCCCGCGCAGACCAAGGACCCCTACAGGAGCAACTTGCATGCGAATTGGGGACCCCTACGGCAAACTGGGGATGACCCTGATGGAAACGGGAGACCCTCTGCCATGCAGCCCGGGGATTCCCCCCCTTGCAGACCGCGGACCCCTACGGCAAACCGGAGACAACCCCCTGCAAACCGGGGGAACCCTTAGGCATGCCGGGGAAAGCCTCCCCCCCCCCCCGCCCCGTTTGCAGCCCAGGGATTCCCCCTTGCAACAGCGGGCACCCTCGCGTGCAAAGGGTCCCCGGCCCCCCGCGAGCCCGGCGGCGCCCGCCGCCGCTCCCGCCGCAGCGGGGCGCCAGGCCGGGGGCCGGCGCAGCCCCCCCGTCCCGCGGGCAGAGGCAGCCGTGGGGGCGGGTGAGTCACGCAGCAGCAGCAGCGGCGGCGGCGGCCCGGAGCCTCCGCCCCTTCCCCGGTGAGTCACCGCGGCCGGGCGCCCATGGCCGGACCCTCCGCCGCCCGCCGGGCCCCCCCGGCCGGCGCGCGCCCCGAACCCCGGCGCGCGGGGACCCCCGGGGACCCTCATTTACATACCCGGCTCCTCAGGGGCCAATCAGCGGGGTCTGGAACGCGGCGCGCAGCCAATCAGGAGCCGGCATCCCCCGCCCCCTCCCCTCGCCGTCTCCGCCAGCCGACTCGGCCACCCGAGAATTGCTACATCTGCCCGCCCGGCGCAGGCCACGCCCCGACGGCTGCCGGGGCGGGGCCAGCGGCCGCGCGGCCAATCAGCGGGGGAGGAAGGGAGGCTCATCTGCATACGAGAGTAGTGGGGCGGAAGCGGGGAACAACGTCGCCCCGCGGGGCGGGGGAGGCCCGGCCGGGCTCGCGTCTGATTGGCTGCGGCGCGAAGGCCTCATCTGCATACGAGCGACTCAGCGCGGGGGCGGTGCGTGCGGGCGCGCGCCCGCGTGCGGTGAGTTCGCGGGTGCTCAGCCGGGGCGGGCGGGGGCCGGGGCCGCGCTCAGCCCCGCCGCCCCCGGGCCTGCAACCCGCCGTTCCCCCGCAGAGCAGCGGCAGGATGCAGCTGCACCTGGCCTGGCCCCTGGTCCTAGTGCATCCACGTAGCTTCTCCGTGGCCCCCGCAGGAGCCCACCCAGCCCCACGCTCCTTTCTTGCCCCCCCTGGGAGCCTACCCGGCCCCGTGCCCTATTCCTGGCCCCTCCAGGGGCAGCACAGCTGTGTGGGCAGTGCTCAAGCCTGCAGGGTCCGGGGGAAAGCCAGGAGCCCAGATGATTTAGAGGAAAACGAAACAGCGTCACTTCCGCTCTGAAGTGAAACTGCAAGTCGGCACCCTGAACTGCGGGGTCGCCGGGCCCCGCTCCCGCCGTACCCGCCCGGGCCCTGCTCAGCTCCATGCCTCGCATGCTGCTCCCTTCGCACAGCTGGTTTCCAAGGAGCTGCCCCAGCCGGACCGGGGATCCCCAGCACCGGGTGCGGAGCGTGCTGCGCCGGGCAGCACGGACGCAGCCTGGCCGGCAGGACGGAGCCAGGGCTGAGTGGAAGCGGTGAAGGATGTGACCTCTGCAGGACGCGTGCCTGGGCAAGGGTGCACGCATGCACCGGCCCCGCACACATGCGCACACCCATCACCTTTTATCACTCCCCGTGCTGGGTTATCTCTGCCCTGGCAGCTGCAGCCTGCCCCTGCCACGTCCAAGGGTCAACGACAGGCAGGCCATGGCGCCATGGCACGAAATGCAGTGACACGGGGCCAGTGGTGCAAACCGCAGCGACGCGGGGCCATCGGTGCAAAACACAGCGACGGGGGCCGGCAGACACGGGCGCTGCTGCTCGCCCAGCCACGGGAGACCGGAGGGGAGGGACAGCGCCGGCCCCAGCCCCGGCACCGGGGCATCTTCCCGCACCGCTCCGACAGGCCTGACCCGTTCTGCAAGCCGGCGCGCGCGGCATCATCGGGGCTGACTCACGGGGCAGGAGGCGGCTCGCCCCGCCGGGGCGCGCGCCCGCGGTGCCCGGCACGCGCCGGGACGGAGGGGCTCTGCGGGGCCGTTCGCCCCGGAGGTGCAACGACGGCAAACGCGACCGACGCCGGGGGCTATCGGGCTGCAGCGGGCCCTGGCCGCGTGCAGCCTCCGGGCACGGCGGCAGCGCCAACCCGCTCCCCACGTTAACAAGGGGCCAGGTCAGGCTCCGTCTGAGAAAAATAGCGACTCTTTACTAGCGCGCGAGCGGCGCGGGCAGCCCCGCGGCCGCCCTACACCTTGGGGTAGTGCCGGGACAGGTAGACGTTCTTGCCGTCGTACTCGGAGGTGGTGAGGCACTGCAGGAAGAAGTGGCCCAGGTCGTGCTTGGAGATGACGCGGGAGCCGCCGGACGTGTTCACCGTCACCGTGTAGTCCCCCGTCAGCGGCTGGTCGTCTGCAGCGGGAGAAGGCAGCCGGCGCCGTGTCACCGAGCATCCCACCACCCCGGCCCCGGCATGGCCCGGTCCCCCCGCCCCAACACCCCCCCTCCCTCCCCACGCACCGGCAATGTGCGGCGGCATCACGGAGACACAGTCCAGCCCCGACTCCTGCAGGATGCGGTGCATGCGGATGTGATCCTCCGTCACCGGCTGCAGCTTGGGGGGCACCTTCTGCAGGTCCCACATGAGGAAGGCTGGGGGCGAGGGAGGGGCTCAGCACCCTGGCAGCGACCCGGGTGTCCCGGCTCCTGTGGTCTCTGGAGCATCTCTGAGCAAGCAGGGGGTGCCGGACACCTGGGCTCCCCCCACCGCGAAGGGCGCTGTCCCCGGCTTGGCGACGCTTCCCGGCGTCCTTACCCGACAGGCACACGACCACCTTCCTGATGCCGTGGGCCTTCATGGCCGCCACGATGTTCTTGGTGCCCTCGGACATCATGGTGGTGGGGCCTGGGGGCGGAGAGGGGGGGCACAGGCGTCCCCGGCCACGGCTCAGAGCGGGGACGCGCTGCGCGGGCAGTGGCAGGCTCGGCTGCTGCTCGGCTCCCCCCGGCACGACGGGGTGACAGGGTGGGGGGTCCTATGGGGCACGGGGGTCGCAGGGTGCAGGGTTCCCAGGGACAGAGGGTGCAGGGTCACTGTGGGGTGGTGGAATCAGAGGGTGCAGGGTCCCCCAGGGCAATGGGGTCACTGGGTGCAGGGTCCCCAGGGTCACAGGGTCCCCCAGGGTCACAGGCTTGCAGGGTCCCCAGGGTGACAGGGTGCAAGGTACCCCAGGGCAATGGGTCACAGAGTGCAGGGTCCCCTGCCGGGACAGGTTTGCAGGGTCCATGGGGTGACAGGGTGCGGGGTCCCCAGGGTGAAAGGGTTGCAGGGTGCAGGGTCCCCAGGGTGAGAGGGTCGCAGGGCCCCCCGGGGTCAGCGGGTGCCCCCAGGCGCGGTGCCCTACTCAGGTCGTTGCGGGTGCCCAGGATGATGATGACGGCGTCCTGGCCCTGCACGGTCTTGTCCACGTCGGCGGGGTTGAGCACGTCGCCCACGACCACGCGGGCCGGGCGGTGCTCGGGGGGCAGCCGCGCCGGGTCCCGCACCAGCACCGTCACGTTGTACCCTGCGCGCGAGGGAGCGGCGTGGGCCAGCAGCCGGCGGCCCGGACACCTGGGCTCCCTGAGCCGGGGGCCTGCACCCCCAAACTGTGCTGTGGGGGGGCAAGGCTGGGGACAGGGCAGGGTGCAGGGCACTGGGGGGGGGGGTGGCTGCACCCTTGCACCACGGGCACGGACCCCAGGCACAGGGCACCCAACGCTGGCGGCTCCCACTGCACGGGCCAGGCCAGGCGCCTGGCGGCGTGTCCGGCTCCTCGAGAGCCCACGTGATGATGACTCAGCTCTCGCCAGGCGTGACTCAGCACTGAGCCTGCCCCTGCGCCCACGGAGCCCCCCGGAGCCGCCCCGCGGCATCAGGCCGGCGAGGGGGGTGGGCGGCGGGCGCTGAGCTCCCCTGCAGCGCGCTGGCCCGGGGGGGGGGCCAGCGGCTAGCGGCCGGGGGCGAGCGGAGCCGCTTGCGCCCGGGGCTCCGCGCCGGCACCTCCCCACCCTCCCCCTGGCAGAGGGGGAAACGAGGCGCCCGCAGGGGAAGCGTTTCACCCTGGCTCACGTGCCCGGTCACGGGCCGGGCGGGAGGAGGGCCCAGGCGTCCTGGCCTGCAGCCCGGGGCCCAGGAGTCCTCGGGCAGGCGCCTCTCCAGGCGCTTCCACCTGCGCTCAGGGCACGGGGCCCCAAACCACCCTCTCGCACGTGTCCCTGCGGGGGCGGGGGGGGGGGGCGGACACCGAAACGCAGCCTCCCAGGGTGGAGGAGAGCAGGTCCAAGCTCATCCCATCCCACAAGGAAGCGCTGGGGTCAGGACACGGGGCAGGGCCATGCCGGTGGGATCGGTGCCCCACGGGCACCGGGTGCTCCGGGCACCGGGCTGAGTTTCCCAGGACTCGGCTCCTTTGCAGAGCTGAGCGTCGTTCTTGGAAAAGGGCTGCGTGGGGCTGTCGTGACGCTTCCCGGGACGGTCCTTGGCTGTGTGGGTTCCGGGGGCTCAGCCTGCCCTGGACAGGCGCTGTCTGTCCCCAACAGGCTCTGTCCATCCCAGATGGGCTCTTGGCTTTGCCCAGCTCCAGGTCAGGCCCCACGGACCAACGTGTGGCACCCAGCCCCGGAGCTGGGGACCCCATTAAGCACATTGGTTGCAAGGGGGCAGGGGCTGAGCCCGGCAGGGGCAGGAAACTCAGTGCACCGGCCTCATGCAGGAGCTGGGGGACTGGGGTGAGAAGGAGCCCCTCCGGCCCAGCTCAGCCTCCGTGCTGAGCTCCCGCTTGGCTCGGACGCTGGCAGGGCTGGCCTGGGGGGCCGCAGGGGCAGAGCGGGAGCGCGGCCCTGGCCAGGGCCCTGCCCTGCCCGATAGCAGCAGCCTGGCCTTATCACGGGCTCCCACCTGCCCGGGGCTCCTGGCCAAGCGGCTGCCATGAGGGCGGCGGCGCCAAGTCCCCCTGTGTGCACCAAGGCCCTGCAAGCCGGGCTCTACCCGGGGGGCTCCTGCGGTGCCCAGCACCGGACACAGAGACCACCATGCCCGCAGGAGCCTGGGGCAGAGCTTGGCCCACCTGGGACCCCCCTGCTGCCTGCCGGCCCCCCGTCGCTGAACCCATCGGTGCTGCAGCAGCTGCACCCAGGGCCTGGGTGGGCAGCAGGGGGGGGTTCGGGAAGGGGATTGGGGGCACGGCCCGGGCCCAGGGTCTCTGCCGGGCCCCCCTTACCCGCGTCCAGCGCCTGTGCCAGCGTGGCCAGCCCGGTCATGCCGGTGGCCCCGAAGATAGCGATGTTCTTGCAGGTGGCCATGGTGGGAGCGGAGCGGAGCGGCCTCGTCGCTGCCTCCCCGCCGGCCGGGCTGCGCCACCGCCCCGCTGCAACCGGAGCGGGGCCTCGGCGTCGCTCCACCCACGGGGCCGGCCGCCGGCGGACCGGCCCCTCGCCGCGCCCGGCCCCGCTCCGCGGGGCAGCGCCGAGCCCCGCGGGGCCGCCGAGCCCCGGCACCCCCCGGTGCGTGCGCCCCGAGAGCGGCACCCCCGCGACTAGCGCTGCCGGGAGGGCCGGGCACCCCCAGTCCTTCCACCCCGGTCCGGGCACTCCCGGTCCTTACACCCCGGTACTTGCACGCCGGTCCTGGCAGCCCTGGTCCGTGCATTCCCGGTAAATGCACCTCTGGAATTTGCACCCCTGTCCGTGCACTGCCGGTAAATGCAGCCCCGGTCCGTGCACCCCCGGGATCTGCATCCCGATCCGTGCTCTCCCACTCCTTGTACTCCCGGTGCGGGCGCGCCGGTACGAGCATCCCCGGTCCACGCATCCTCGGTCCGCGCACGCCGGTACGAGCATCCCCGGTCCATTGATCCTCCGTCCGGGCGAACGGAGCGCGGGGGGCGGCAGCCCCCGGCCCCGCTCGGCACCGGGAGGGGGTCGCCCCGCTGCCGCGGTGGCTGGGGGCCCGGCGCAGCCCCGGCGGCGGCGGGGCGGCGGCAGGGCCGACCCCCGGCGTCCTGCGCGGCGGCGGGAGGGGGCCCGGCGCGGCGGCGGGATTGGCTGCCGGGGCGGCGGCGGGGCCGAGCCGCGGCGCGCTCCGGTGCGCAGAGCCAGCCGGGCCCGGGCGGCGCCGCGGCGGCCCCGGCAGCGCAGCGCAGCGGCCGCGCCCGCCGGCACGGTGAGTCCCGGCCCCGCCGCCGCGCCGTCGCCCCATCTCCCCCCACCCCCGGCTCCGGGGCCGCGGGAGGCGCGTGCGGACGTGCCGGCGGGGCCCGGGCCGGGGCCGCCCCCGGTACCCTCCCGGTGCCGCGCCCGGGCGAGCCCGACGGCCGGGGGCAGGGGGCCGAGCGCGCGGCCGCGGCAGTCCCGGTGCGGCGGGGAGCAGGCCCCGGCGCCCGCGGGGTCCCTCAAGGTGACCGCCGGGAAGGACGGATGCTGCTGCTCCAGGGGCCGGCGGGGGATGCTCGGGGGGGAGGGGATTATTGCATGGGATGCTCGGGGGGCTGCTGGGGATGCTCGGGGGGGTTATTGCATGGGATGCTCAGGGGGCTGCTGGGGATGCTCGGGGAGGGCTGCCTGAGGCTGCCAGAGATGCTCTGGGGAGCTTGTAGGGGATGTTCGGGGAGGGGGGGCTGCATGAGATGCTCTGGAAGGCCTGCATGGGATGCTTGGGGGGCTGCAGGGAATGCTCAGAGGGAGGATTCAGGGGATGCTATGGGAAGGGGGTGTTGCAGGGTGCTCTGGGGTGGGGGTCTTGCATGGGATGCTCTGGGGGAGTTCTTGCATGGGGCTGCCGTGGATGCTCTGACAGGGTTGCCTGGGGCTGCAGGAGATGCTCTGGGGCATCACAGGGGATGCTGTGGGGGGACTGCCTGTGGTTCCCCGGGGGGAGGTGTTGCACGAGATGCATGGGGGCTTTAGGGGATGCTCTGAGGGGGGGTGCTACAGAGGATGCTCTGCAGGGCTGCAGGAGATGTCCCAGGAGCTACAGGGTATGTCTCAGGGGGCTTCTAGGGATGCTCTGGGGGCTGTAGGGGATGCTGTAGGGGAAGGACATGGAGGGGGGCTCAGGGCTCTGGCTTTGCAGCAGAACCAGCAATGCTGGGTGGAGATGGTGGCAAAGCTCAGGGGTTCTGGGGACCCCAACCTGAAATCTGCAGTTCCCTCTGCCCCTCAGCCCATGTGCATCACCTTCTCCCCCACCATGGGTGTTTTCTGGGGGCAAGGGACAAGCAAACAAGTGTTTGGGTGCACACACGTGTGCAGCTGACCTGTGCAGGTGGTGTGACCGTGAACCTGCGTTTTGATGGCGTGTGAGATGGATGCCTGCAGCGTCCCAGGGGTTAATCCCGGGGGCCTGGAGGGATGACCCTCCTCGCTCCCAGGGGTCATCCATGCCCAGGGGGGCAGAGGGATTCCCCAGGAGTCCCAACAGACATCCCGGGTGAGGGCACAGCATGGTGCTGCATCCTGCTGTCTGTCATGCCCTGTCCATGGTATTTCAGACTCTCTGGCTCTTGCTCCCATGCTCAAGGCTTTGCTAAGGCCTGGAGCATCATTGCTCAGGAATGAAAAGTTTCTGCAGGAGAAGGGCCTGCACCTGAGCCTGGGTGCCAGGACACCTGGGCTCTCTCCCTATGGGGTGTCCATGGGGGCAGCTCCTCCCAGCCCTCCACTGCACTCGGAGTCGGGGCACCTCAAGTCCTCTGCAGCCTCAGCTGTCACCAACGTGCTGTCGTGCAACCTGCATTTGGCCCCGCAGCCATGTGTGCTGACCCGGAGCCTGCAGCCCTGGCATGTCCTTGCAGCCAGAGGGGCTGTCGCTGCACCAGCCGCAGGCTGCACCTGTGTCTCTTTGCACTGATGCAGCCCATTGCGAAAGATGCTTTTCTCCCCAGTATGGAGACTGGGTTGAGCAGACTGGATCCAGCTCGGGATGATGGGAGTGGGTCTATGCTATGAGCATCACTCTGTGGGGCAGGAGCATCCCGGCTCCCAGCCTTGCAGCATGAGCCAAACGGTTCCCATGGCCGTGGCCGGCTGGGATCGCTGCTACGGGGCTGGTGGTCCCCGGGGGACATCGTGGCTGAGCCGTGCTGGAGCCTTGCAGCTCTATGGACGGGGTGCTGGGGATTGGAAAAGTGAGCGAGCGGCTCCAGAGAGCCCAGGTCCTCCCTGCACAGGAGTGTGCATTTGCACATGTATGTGCATGCTCCAGCTCACACGCAACCTCGCTTACCTGCTGGAATGGTTTGGAAAAGCCTGAGCTATCGTCCTGGGAGCAAGTGCAACCCGAGCCTCTCATGCATGCAAAGCCTGGGACTGAACATGCACCTTGCCCCGGTCCGTGCAAACACCCGCTCGCAAAACTCTCAACTTTCTCCTGCCGGAGGTGGGGGGGACCAAGGTGCTGGAGGGTGTTTTGGAGCTGGGCACCTGCACCCCCAGCGAGGCCCCTCGGTGCGCGGTGGCATCTCGGCGCAGGTCAGGTTGCGCCTCTTTGTCTCCGGCGTTGCCTGTGCCCTCGCCGTGCCCGGCGGCGCGGTGCCGACGGCTGCTGTCCCCTCAGCCCGCGTCCTCCCGATGGCGGCCGTGGCAGCCGAGCTGGACAACATGGACGTGCAGCAGCAGAACAACAACAGCACCTGGGAGAGCCCCGACCCCCGGGGCTGGGACGATGCTGCCGCCACCGCCAAGCTCTTCGAGTGCTCCCGCATCAAAGCCCTGGCCGGTAGGTCCAGCTCCATCTGCCTTCACCAGCCCCCAGCCCGGAGGGAGGCTCATGGGGCAGAGCGAGGTGGGGAGCCGGGAGCCCGGACTCCTGGGCCCCATCCCAACCCCGGGGCCGGGGCTGAGCCAGCTGCCTTGCCCCGCAGATGAGCGGGACGCCGTGCAGAAGAAAACCTTCACCAAGTGGGTGAACTCGCACCTGGCCCGCGTGTCCTGCCGCATCACCGACCTCTACGCGGACCTGCGCGACGGCTACGTGCTCACCCGGCTCCTGGAGGTGCTCTCCGGGGAGCAGCTGGTAAGGGCCGCCCCGCCGCACCGCGCCGAGGGGGCGGCGAGTGCTGCCGCCCGCCTCCGGCCCGGGATCCTCGCGCCGGCCCCGAGGGAGCCGGGATGCTCCGGGCGGAGAGGGGTTGGCGGGCACCGGGGTCTCCTGCCTCCTCGCGCACCACGAGGGCTTGCAGGGGTGTCGGGGCCGCAGCGCCGCTGCTTCCCGGTGTCGCCGGCAGCCCAAGCCGACGCGGGGCCGGATGCGGATCCACTCCTTGGAGAACGTGGACAAGGCGCTGCAGTTCCTCAAGGAGCAGCGGGTGCACCTGGAGAACGTGGGCTCCCACGACATCGTGGACGGCAACCACCGCCTCACCCTCGGCCTCATCTGGACCATCATCCTCCGCTTTCAGGTAGCGGCGCCGGCGGGAGGCGGCGCCGGGGCCGGGCCCCCGCTGGGACCGCCGTGCGGCAGTGCCTCTCCGCTTTCCCCAGATCCAGGTGATCAAGATCAAGACCGAGGACAACCGGGAGACGCGCTCGGCCAAGGACGCGCTGCTGCTCTGGTGCCAGATGAAGACGGCAGGGTGAGCAGGGCGCCGGTGCCGGTGGCGCTGGCCCCACGTGCCGGGGCGGCCGGCCCCATTTCGGCGTTCCTCGGCCGCGGGAGCCGGCCCCCACGGTAACCCCCATCTCCCCGCAGGTACCCGGAGGTGAACATCCAAAACTTCACCACCAGCTGGAGGGACGGGCTGGCCTTCAACGCGCTCATCCACAAGCACAGGTCCGGCATGGCGCACAGGGGGAGGCAGGATGCAGGGGGTCGCCCGGACGCCTGGGTCCCTCCCTAGCCTCACTGGGTCAGAGGGGGCCAAGGTCCCAGGCCCGGTGCTGGAGACGCCCGTCAGGCGCTGCTGTGTCCCGCTTGCAGGCCAGACCTCATCGACTTCCACAAGCTGACCAAGTCCAATGCCACCTACAACCTGCAGCAAGCCTTCAACACGGCCGAGCAGCACCTGGGGCTCAGCAAGCTGCTGGACCCCGAGGGTAGGGACACGGCGGGGAGTCTTTGCGCCCGGACGCCAGGGCCCCTGCGCCACGCTCGTTGAACTCATCCCACCGCCTGGCCCCATCACTCGCCCCAACTGGAGCTTTTGCCTCAGGAAATGTCTGGGCCCCCGGGAGGGGAAATTCCCCCGCAGCCCCCGAGCCCCCGGCAGTGCATTTTGCAGCCGCAAGCGCCCTTGCGGTTTTCCGAAGCCGGCTGGGGCCCGCTGCTGCCCTGCTCCGGGGCGAGGGGCTTTCAGCTCTCCAGGAGCCGCTGTCCCTGTCCACGGCTTTGGGGGCTTGCTGGGCTCTGCGGTGGGCTGCGGCCGCTCGTGCTGGCCCCGAGCGGTGCCACCCCCGGGCTGGTGGGAAGGGGGGATTTTGGGTTGCTTAGGGGGCCCAGCCAGAGGTGGGTGCTCAGGATCTGAAGATTTGCTGCCCGGCAGATGTGAACATGGAGGACCCCGATGAGAAGTCCATCATCACCTACGTGGTGTCCTTCTACCACTACTTCTCCAAGATGAAGGCACTGGCTGTGGAGGGGAAGCGCATTGGGAAGGTGGGTGAGCGCTGGCCCCTTCGTCTGGCCCCGGGGGCTGCAGTGGCCCTGGGTGCCGCAACCCCCCTCCACCCCTCACCGGCCTCTGGAAGGGCTGCGGTGCAGAGCCCAGCCCCTGCCCTGCTCCCCCCAAGTGTGGGGGGCTTGCTGGGTGGCCATGGGCTGCACCTCTGGGCCATGCATGGTCTTTCTGGGATGTGAGATGCACCCCTGAGCCATGCATAGTCCCTTGGGGGGCTGTGGGCTGCACCCCTGGACCGTGCAGGGTCCCTTGGGGGGCTGTGGGCTGCACCCGTGAGCCATGCACAGTCTCTCAGGGTGGGGGCTGCCCCCCTGAGCCGCACTCACACCCTCAGGTGCTGGACCAGGCCATGGAGATCGAAGCCATCATCGAGCGTTATGAGGCGCTGGCGGCCGAGCTGCTTGCGTGGATCCAGCACACCATCACCATCATCAGCAACCAGAAGTTCGCCAACTCCCTGGCCGGGGTCCAGCAGCAGCTCCAAGCCTTCACCGCCTTCTGCACCCTGGAGAAACCTGTCAAGTGAGCGGGCACGGCCGGCATGGAGCGCATTGCATGGCATGGCCCCAGCGCCTCCCAAGCGCCGACTGAGGGCTTTGGTCCCACAGGTTCCAGGAGAAGGGGAACCTGGAGGTGCTGCTCTTCACCATCCAGAGCAAGCTGCGGGCCAACAACCGCAAGCTCTACATGCCCAGCGAGGGGAAGAGCATCTCTGACATCAACAAGGTGCCGCTGGGAGTGGGACCAGGTGTCTCCCGAAAGGCTGGGATGAGCCTCTGCGTCCCTCACCACCTTGGGGATGCTGTGGTGAAACGAGCTGGTTGGGCCTCAACGGGATGGGATGGAGGACCTGCATGGCTGGGGGCCCCTCTCCAAGCCTGGCTCTTGCCCCACAGGCCTGGACCTGCCTGGAGAAGGCTGAGCACGAGCGGGAAGTGTCCCTGCGCAACGAGCTCATCCGGCAGGAGAAGCTGGAGCTCCTGGCCCAGCGCTTCGACCACAAGGCCGCGATGAGAGAGACGTGGCTGAATGAGAACCAGCGCCTGGTGTCACAGGTGGACTGGGGCCTTGGTGGGCTCTCACCCCAGGCCAGGATGCCCGAGTCCCCTCCTTGGCTCAGGGAGGGTGATGGGACCTTCCTAGGGTTCAGGACTCCTGGGTTCCCACCTCTGTCCACCCTACCTGACACTGCCACCTCCTCTGTCCCCAGGACAACTTTGGTTATGACCTGCCAGCAGTGGAGGCTGCCATGAAGAAGCACGAAGCCATCGAGGCTGACATCTCCTCCTATCAGGAGCGCATCCAGGTGGTGGTGGAGCTGGCCCTGGAGATGGAGTCTGAGGGCTACTATGACACCAAGCGCATCAGTGCCCAGAAGGACAATATCCTGCGGCAGTGGGGGTTGCTGACCGAGCTGGTTTGTGCCCGCCGGGCTCGCCTCGAGCAGAACCTGGCCCTCCAGAAGATCTTCCAGGAGATGGTCTACATGATAGACTGGATGGAGGAGATGCAGGTAGGGCCAGGGCACACAAAGTCCCACCGAGAGGATGGGGGGGGGGTCTCTGGCAGCACCGGGCAGCTCTGGACTCTGCTGCCTCGTCCCCCTTCCCCAGGTGCTGCTGGTCTCCAAGGATTTTGGGAAGCACCTGCTGGAGGTGGAGGACCTGCTGCAGAAGCACGGGCTGCTGGAGGCCGACATCTCTGCACAGACTGAGCGGGTGCAGGCGCTCAACACCGCTGCCCTCAAGTTCTCAGAGCTGGAGGGTAACATGGGGCTCCGCGGCCAGGGGCCAGCTGGGCACATGGGCCCTGGTGTGGCTGGGGGGCACAGGAGGGGTCAAAGGGGGCTTTGGGGCCCTGCAGACCCTCCCTGCTAAGAGCTGATTCCCCTGGTCCAGGCTACCAGCCCTGCGACCCCCAGATCATCTGCAACCGGGTGAACCATGTCCAGACATGCCTGGAGGAGCTGGGGGAGCTGGCGGGCAAGAGGCGCAAGGAGCTGGAGGACTCCCGCCAGCTCTGGGCCTTCTTCCAGGAGATGGAGGAGGCCGAGGCGTGGATCCGTGAGAAGGAGCAGATCCTGGCCGCCAAGACGTGCGGCCGGGACCTGAGCAGCGTGCTGACGCTGACCAGCAAACACAAGACGATGCTGGGCGAGCTGGGCAGCCGGCGGGCGCTGCTGCACCAGACCATGAAGCGAGGGGAGCAGATCCTGGCCAAGAAGTGCTTCAGCCCCAGCGGGATCCAGGAGAAGATCCGGGAAGTGCGCCTGCGTTGGAAGAAGCTGGAGGAGGTGACAGGGCTGCACCAGCAGCGGCTACAGGAGGCCCTGAACTTCTTCCAGTTCAGCGCCGAGACGGACGACCTGGTGGCCTGGCTGCAGGACACCTACCGCATTGTGTCCAGCGATGACTTCGGCCACGACGACTACTCCACCCAGGCGCTGCTGCGCAAGCACCGGGCTGTGGTGGAGGAGGTGGAGAAGCACCGGGCAGCCGTGCTGGCCCTCCGCAAGCAGCTGGCGCTGCTGGCGCCCGAGCACCAGCAGGGCGTCGACGTGCAGATCCGCATCGTGGAGGTGGAGCAGCTCTACGGGGAGGTGGCCGAGGTGGCCGTGCTGCGGCAGCAGTGGCTGCAGGACGCCCTGGCCGTCTACCGCATGTTCAGCGAGGTGCACGCCTGCGAGGTCTGGATTGACGAGAAGGAGCAGTGGCTGGAGAAGATGGAGGTGCCGGAGGAGCTGGACGACGTCGAGGTGGTGCAGCACAGGTGCGGGGAGGGCGACAGGGCCAGACGCCGGGGTCCCACACCACCTTGGGCACCCCCCGGCCGCCCCGCAGGCACCTTACATGCCCTCCCCACTGGGCGCAGGTTCGAGAGCCTGGACCAGGAGATGAACAGCGTCATGGGCCGGATCCTGGATGTGAACCAAGTGGTGCAGCAGCTGGTGGATGGGGGCCACCCCAGCGCGGACGAGGTCCGCTCCTGCCAGGACCATCTCAACAGCAGGTACCGCCCATCCCAGCTGTCGGGAACCACGCAGGATGTCCCCGCGGGTGCGAGGGGCCGAGGGTGGCCGCGTCTGAGCCGGACCCCATTCCTGGTGTGGGGAGCCACACGGGCACGTCCCAGCGCCGTCCCTGTCCATCCCCAGGTGGAATCGGGTGGTGGAGCTGGTGGAGCACAAGAAGGAGCAGCTGGGCGCCATCCTCAAGATCCAGAACTACCTGCTGGAGTGCGGCGAGATCAAGGCGCAAGTGCGGGAAAAGCGGAAAGCCATCGAGGCAACGCAGTCGGGCGGCAGCGACCTGGGCGGTGTGCTGGCCTTGCAGCGGCGCCTCTCCACCATGGAGGCGGCCCTGGTGGTGCTGGAGCCGCGGCTGGTGGAGCTGCAGCAGGAGGGCGAAGCGCTGGCGGCCGCTCACCCGGCGCGGGCCCTGGAGATCCTGCTGCCCTTCGAGCAGATCAGCGAGGAGTGGGAGGCGCTGAAGCAGGTGCTGCAGGGCTGCGAGGACTCGCTCACCGTGGCCGGCCACTTGCAGCAGTTCATCCAGGACCTGGACAACTTCCTCACCTGGCTGGTGAAGACGCAGGCGGCCGTGGCTGCCGAGGAGGTGCCCAGCAGCTTGGCCGACGCCGAGCGGCTGCTGAGCCAGCACGCAGCCCTCAAGGAGGAGATCAACGGCTACGAGGAGGACTACACCAAGATCCAGGCGGTCAGCGACCTGCTGGCGCTGGAGGAGACAGAGATCCCCTACCTCTCGCTCCAGCAGTGGCTGCAGAAGCTGGACGCCGGCTGGAACAAGCTGCTGCAGACGTGGGAGACACGCCGGGAGGTGCTGGTCCAGTCGCACGTCTTCCACCTCTTCCTCAGGGACGTCAAGCAATGCGAGGCCTTCCTGTACAACCAGGTAACGCCGGCCCCGGCACGGCACTGCCGCACACATGTCCCAGGTGTCCCCCTCCGGCCCCACGTCTCCGAGGCGGCAGCGTCCCACCCTCCCTGCCACAGCTCCAGGGGCTTTGCAAATTGCAGTCCCCTGTGCTGGGTGCAGGTGGCATTCGGGGACAGATGCACATGTGTTGGGCCCCTGCTGGGACTCCCAGGGCCCCCCAAGCCTCTCCCAGCCTGGGCTCCATCCCTCACCCTCCAGGAGTCCACCCTGGCCCACGCTGAGCTCCCGGACACCGTGGAAGCGGTGGGCAATGCCATCAAGAAGCACAAGGACTTCACCACCACCATGGACCTCAACCTGCAGAAGATCCAGCTGGCACTGCAAGCTGGCGAGAGCCTGCAGCGGCAGGGCAACCTCTACAGCGACCAGGTGGCTGAGAGGATGGAGGCCCTCCGCGCCAAGTAGGTGCCGGGCCCGCGGTGGCCGCGCTCCTGCCCTGCCCCTGTCCCCGGTGGGTCCTACTCCACATCCACCCCTGTGGTGACCGGGATGCTCCGCGGCCGCCCCGGCTCCGGGAGGAGGATGGAGCCCGACGTGTCCCGGGGACACGCAGCTTTGTGGTCTCCTCCTGTGCTGGGATGAGAAATGGGAGCAGAGCGTCCAGGGGCTGCGGGCGGAGGCTGCTAGCCAGAGCCGGAGCCTCTCCGCTGCGTCGGGACCAGCCAGAGCCGCGCTCCCTGCCCCGTGCCCACGCGTCTCTGCTTCCCGAGGTCCCCCTGCCCCAATCCCTCCCGGCAGTGAATCGCCGTCGGGCAGCCGCCAGCCCTGGCGGATCGGGGGTGCTCGGAGAAGCCGGCTGCTTTCCGCCTGGGTCGCGGAAGGTGTTTCGCTGTTACCCCCCGGCTCGCAGCTCGCAGGAGCTCCTGGGCCGCTCGCGCTGGTGAAAGTCCAGGTGATTTCTCCGCTGCGTCCAGCCAGGGCTCGGAGGGTCAGGGGGAAATGCTCCCTGGTGCTTCTCCACTTGCCTGAGATCCCGCCCGTGGCTTTCCTGGGGGGATCTCAGACAACCAGGCGCCAAGGGGGGCTGGAAACCCCAAAGTGCCGTGAAAGCCATGTGAGTCCTCCCGCCACATCCCCTGGGAGCCGCTGGCTCCCAGCCGGGCTGGTCCTGGAGCCACTGCTGGCCTTAGCTCGGCCAAAGCCTCGCAGAGCACTGGCAAAAACACCGCAGAGCAGCAGGAAAGTGCTTGGGGCAGTGGCGTGCCCTGCCTTGGCCGTGCTCTCACGTGCTCCGGCCGGCCGGGCAGCTCCCGCAGCACCTGCTCCCCGTGGGGCGCCCCGGCCAGCGGCTGGACAGCCGGGCGCTGAGCCGGGCTCTCCGCTTCCCGCAGGAGCCACCACAACTACCAGCTGGCTCAGGAGTGGATGCAACGGCTCAACGACCACCTGGAGCTGCAGCAGTTTCTGCAGAGCTGCCACGAGGTACAGCCCAGCCCCAGCCCCACACCCTCCCGGGGCCCCCCAGCATGACTGCGGTGAGGGGGGTGGCTGCAGCCCCGCTGTGGGGTGGTGGGATGGGAGGGAGCACCCAGCACCGCTGGGGTAACCGGTGGGGCTCGGCGACGCACGTGCAAGGCGTGCAGTGGGCGCAGGGAGGATCGCCTCCCCCAGCCAGGCCCCCAGCCCTGGGCATTTGCCCCCCGGACCCATGTGGGTGCTGGGGCCAGAAATGCAGCCCCACTCGACCTGGGGCCCTCGCTGCCGTTTGCCCTCGGCAGCCCCAAGTCAGGCAGCTCCCGCCCATTTTGGGGTGCAGAGAGCAGCCTGGGGAGCAGGGCGCGGAGGGGCCACGCTACCCAGAGCGTCCCTGGGGTCTGAGGGTGCCCCTGCACCCTCCTTGGACACCCTTCAGTTGCTGTTTGCCCCCTGTGTTATCCCACATGGGGTAGCTCCGGGGTCCAGCACTCTGCTCGGGGGTGCAGGGAGCATCTCAGGGAGGTTCTGTCGGGGAGCAGGGCTTGGGGCTCAGCTCGGGGGCGCAGCACTACCTGGCACAGCCCCGAGGACTGGGGGGTGCCCCACACCCTCCTTGGATGCCCTTCGGCTGCTGTTTGCCCCCCTCCATCACCCGATGTGGGGCAGCCCCAGGATCTGGCACCTGCGGTCCATTTTGGCGTGTGCAGAGCGTCCTCAGGGGAGGGGGGCTCTGCACGGGGTGGAGGGGGCAGCACTTGGTGCTCAGCCAGGGTGGGGGGCATATCCCTGGGCCGGACCCCGGGGGGTGCCCCACACCCTCCTCGGATGCCCTTCAGCTGCCATTTGCCCCCCTCCGTTGCCCCATGTAGGGCAGCCCAGGGGTCTGGCACCTCCGGTCCATTTTGGGATGCGGAGAGCATCCTGGGGGGGGGGGTCTGCGCGGGGGTAGGGGTGGGGCAGCCCTCGGGGCTCAGCCAGGATGGGGGGCGCATCCCCGGGCCGGGCCCCGGGGGCGCCCCGCACCCTCCTCGGGCGCCCGGCAGCGGCCTGAGGGGACCCCGCACAGGGCCGGCGCCCTCCCCGCCTGCCGCAGCGCCGCTGCCCCGGCCCGGCCCGGCGCGGCACGGCGCGGCGCGGCCCGCTGCGGCACCGGGCGGCCGCGGCCGGCGGCTGCCAAGGGCTGCGCGTCCCCGGCGCCGGCGCAGCGGCGGGCGCCGGCTCCGGCCTCCGCGCTGCCGCCCGCCGCCGCTGCCGCAAGGGCTGCCGCAGCCCCGCCGCCGCCGCCGCGGTGCCACGGGGGTGGGCGCCGGGCCGCGGCCGCCCCGCGCAGGGGGCTGAGCGCCGCTCCGCGCCCCGCAGCTGGATGGCTGGATCGGCGAGAAGGTGCTGATGGCGCGGGACGCGTCCCGAGACCCGGGCCAGCGGCCGCACCAGCGCTGGCTCAAGCACCAGGCGTTCATGGCCGAGCTGGCGCAGAATAAAGAGTGGCTGGAGAAGATCGAGAAGGTAAAGGGGGGTCGCGGGGGGATGCGGCGGCAGGCAGGCAGCCGCCGCCTTAACCGTTTGCTCGCCGGGTGGCTGCGCTCCCGCATGCCGGGGCCCCGCCGCGGTGCACGGCGCTGGCTCCGGCCCCGCGGGGGAGCCCGAGCTGCGGGGGTCCGGGCCGGGGTCTGGGGGCGCCGGGCACCGCGGTGGGGCCCGGGGCTGCAGGGGTCTGGGCCGGGGTCTGGGGGCGCCGGGCACCGCAGCAGGGGCTGGGGCTATGGGGATCCGGGGGCACCAGGAACCGCGGTGGGGACTGGGGCTATCGGGGTCTGGGGGTGCCAAGCACCGCGCTGGGCACCAGGGCTGCATGGGGGCAGCTGGCACTGGCACCACCGGGACCGGCAGGATGCAACCCCATGCGTTTTGCAGTGGATCCTGCATTTCTGCAGGTGACTTTGACATCCCTGCGTGCGGAGGGCAGGGTCAGCGCAGGCGGGCTGGCGTGCACCCCTGCTGCACCAGCGCAGGCTTTTCCCCTCCAGGGTGGTAGGTTGGGAGCCTCCACCCCCGGTGATCCAAAATGCCCCAGTCCCCAATGTGCAATGCTGGTGCCCCGTCATGCGTGGCACATGTCACCCCCCCACACACACGCGTGCCAGCTGCATGCAGCAGGCATGTTCTGGCGCCCGCAGCCAATCTGCGCGTGTGCGGCTCCGGCAGCATGTTTGCTCTCGCATGGGTGAGCGGAGCCCAAAATAGCTGCTGCTGCTCCAGGAGGGAGCCGGCCGCGCCAGCCCGCAGCTCCAGGGAGACCTGGCGTGGGGTGGCCGGGCACTGCCGGACCGACGATGCTCGTGAGCTGGGGCTGGGGGCATTGCAGAACGGGGTCTAGCTACTTGGCGAGACTGTTGCATCCCAGCAAATGCAGCTCCTCACCGGGGAGGCGTGCACCCACCTCCTGACCCACCGTGCATGCCATTACCCCCTCACGTCCCTGGCCTGGAGATGCCCCAGGAGCTGCATGTCCAAGCTCCCCTGTTGCCCCTCCGCAGCAGTGCATGCACCAGCGTGCATCCCCCTCGGTGCATCTCTGCACTGCTGCCACTTTGCAGCCCTTGCAGGTTTTAACTCTTCTGCTCTCGTGGCATCGCTGCTGCCCCACCAGAACCCTTCCCCCACCTTTGCACAGGCTCGGGCCCTGGGAGGCTGCAAGAGCCCCCTGGGGCAGCTCAGAGCCAGCACCAGCCCCAGGAAGGAGCTGAGGGCAGGGGGATGCAGCTGCTTTGCCCCATAGACCCTGCTGCACTTTTGCAAGCCTGGGTATCATGCCCATGGGGTTGGACAAGTGGCTCCGCCACCTCGTCCCCCTGGCGTCCCTAGCCCTCATCACCTCTCCCCACAGGAGGGGCAGCAGCTGATGCAGGACAAGCCGGAGCTGGCCGGCTCCGTGCAGAAGAAGCTGAACGAGATCCGGCAGTGCTGGCTGGAGCTGGAGAGCACGACCCAGGCCCGGGCACGGCAGCTCTTTGAGGCCAACAGGGCTGACCAGCTGGTGCAGAGCTATGTGGAGCTGGACAAGCGCCTGCTGCACCTGGAGGACCAGCTGCAAGCAGTGGGCACCGGGCCTGACCTGGCCAGCGTCAGCAACCAGCTGAAGAAGCTGCAGGTAGGACTGGGGGGAGCCGGACGCATGGGTCCCCCTGACCTCGGGCAGGCCGTGGGCACTGGGGGCTCCTGTTCGGCATTGCTTGCACCCACGTGTTGGCATCACTGCAGCCACAGTTTGGCATTGCTTGCACCCGTGGATCAGCATCGCTGCAGCAGTGGCTCAGCATCACTGCAGCCACGGGCTGGCATTGCTGCAGCCACGGGTTGGCATTGCTGCAGCCGCGGCTCAGCATCACTTCCAGCCGTGGCTCAGCATCACTGCAGTCGCGGCTCCGTGCTGAGTCATCTCAGAGCCTGCGCGGAGAGAACCGGAGCTGCCGGCACCGCGTGGGGGGAGAGCCAGGTGCTCCGGAGCACTGACCCGGGCCTGCTCCCAGCCAGGCTCCGGGGTCTCTCCTTGCCCCACGATGCCGGAGGAGGCGCCAGGGCAGCCCTGGGGCACCAGCGTGTCCGGCTCCTCCGGGCTGCGCATCGCAAGAGCGCAGGGTCTCAGCCCTGTGGGGCGCGGGAGGGCAGGGCTGGCGGCCCCTTCCCTGCTGGCCTCTCCGCTCTGCCTCCCCAGCAGCAGGCGCTGGATCGGAGTAGCCCGCTCCCCCCTCCAGCCTAGCCCGGTTCGCATCGCCCGGGTCTGTCCCTCGCGCCTCCCTTCGCATCCCTCCTTCCTGCCCTCCTCGGCCTCTCTCTGCTCTGGGCTCCGGGGAGCTGCCGGCGGGTCCCGGTGCTCCTGCTCTTCGTGCCCTCCGTGATGGCAGAGCCCCCAGCTCCGTCCCCGCCAGCAGCTCGGCCGCTCGCGGGCACCTCTGCAGGGAGCGGGCCCGGCGGGGGGCGGCGCGGCCGTGCCGGGGTCCCGCGCTGAGCCCCCCGCGCCCGCAGAGCATGGAGTCGCAGGTGGAGGAGTGGTACAAGGAGGTGGGCGAGCTGCAGGCGCAGGCGGCCGCGCTGCCCCGCGAGGCCGCCGGCAAGGAGGAGGTGGACGAGAAGCAGAGCGCCGTGGGCACCCGCATCGTCCGCCTCATCGAGCCGCTCAAGGAGCGGCGGCGGATCCTGCTGGCCTCCAAGGAGGTGCACCAAGTCAGCCACGACCTGGAGGACGAGCTGGTGAGTGGGGCCGGCAGCGGGGAAGGCACCGTGCGCCGTCCTGTCCCATCCCCTTCCATCCCATCCCATCTTATCTCCTCATGTCCCATCCCATCCCATCCTGTCCCATCCCGTCATGTCCCATCCCATCCCATCCTGTCCCATCCCATCCCATCTCCTCTCATCCCGTCCTGTCCCATCTTGTCTTGTCACATCCCATCATGTGCCATTCTATCCTATGCCTTCTTGTCCCACCTTGTCCTGTCCTGTCCTGTCCCAACCCATGTCATTTCATCCCATCATGTCCCATCTCATCCTATCACGTCCCATCTTATTCCATCCCATTCTAACTGTTCCCATCCCATCCATCCCATCCCATCCCATCCCATTCCTGCCTCGTCCCATCCATTCCTGTCCTGTCCCATCCTATCCCATCCTGCCCCATCCTGTCCCACATCACCGCCCCACTCTGCCCCCAGATCTGGGTCCAGGACCGGCTGCCCCTGGCCTCCCTGCAGGAGCACGGGAGCAACCTGCAGACGGTGCAGCAGTTCATGAAGAAGAACCAGGTGGGCCGCGGGGTGGGTGCCGGGGTCCCGCCGGGGGCGAGGGGCGTTGGGGAGTCCCGGCGCCGGGCTCACCCGCCTGCCGGGGCGCCAGGCACTGCGCCGGGAGCTGCAGGTGCACCGGCCCCGCGTGGACGAGGTGCTGGAGCGGGCGGGCGCCCTGGCTGCCCTCAAGAGCCCCGAGGCGGAGGCGGCGCGGCGGCTGCGCGAGCGCCTGGCCGCCGCCTGGGCCCAGCTGCAGGAGCAGGCGGAGCGGCGGCAGCAGGCGCTGGACGCCGCGTACCGCCTGGAGCAGTACTACTTCGACGTGGCCGAGGTGGAGTCGTGGCTGGGCGAGCAGGAGCTGCTGCTGATGAGCGAGGAGAAGGGGAAGGTGCGGGGCGGCCGCGGGGGGCGGCCGGGGCGGCCCCGGCCCCGCGGCGCCTCACCCCGCTCTGCCCCCAGGACGAGCAGAGCACCCTGCAGCTCCTCAAGAAGCACCTGATGACGGAGCAGACGGTGGAGAACTACGAGGAGACCATCGCCCAGCTGTCCCGGCAGTGCCGGGCGCTGCTGGAGCTGGGGCACCCCGAGAGGTGGGCGGCCGCCCCCCGCCCCCCGGGCCCGGTGCCGGGACCCCCGCGCGCTCACCGGGCGCTGTGTCCTTGCCCAGCGAACAGGTCAGCAGGCGGCAGTCGCAGGTTGACCGGCTGTACGTGTCTCTGAAGGACCTGGTGGAGGAGCGCAAGGCCAAGCTGGAGCAGCAGTACTGGCTCTACCAGCTCAGCCGCGAGGTGGACGAGCTGGAGCACTGGATCGCCGAGAAGGAGGTGGTGGCCGGCTCCCCGGAGCTGGGGCAGGACTTCGAGCACGTCACGGTGAGCGGGCGGCCGCCGGGGCTGCCGGGGCAGGGCAGCGCCACGGCACGGTCTGCGCCCTGCGCCGTGGGTGCTGGGCACGGTCTGCACCCCATGCTGTGGGCCCCGGGCATGGTCCCTGCTCCGTGCCCCACCACGGGCACTGGGCACGGTCTGCACCCAACGCTGTAGGCTCTGGGCACGGTCTGCACCCCGCGCCGTGGGCTCTGGGCACGGTCCCTGCTCCATGCCCTGCCGTGGGCTCTGGGCACGGTCTGCACCCCACGCCGTGGGCTCTGCACACGGTCCCTGCTCCATGCCATGCCGTGGGCTCTGGGCACGGTCTGCACCCCACGCCATGAGCTCTGCGCATGGTCCCTGCTCCATGCCCTGCCGTGGGCTCTGGGCACGGTCTGCACCCCACGCCATGAGCTCTGGGCACGGTCCCTGCTCCATGCCCTGCCGTGGGCTCTGGGCACGGTCTGCACCCCACGCCATGAGCTCTGGGCACGGTCCCTGCTCCATGCCCTGCTGTGGGCTCTGGGCACGGTCTGCACCCCACGCCATGAGCTCTGGGCACGGTCCCTGCTCCATGCCGTGCCGTGGGCTCTGGGCACGGTCTGCACCCCACGCCATGGGCTCTGGGCACGGTCCCTGCTCCATGCCGTGCCGTGGGCTCTGGGCACGGTCTGCACCCCACGCCGTGGGCTCTGCACACGGTCCCTGCTCCATGCCCTGCCGTAGGCTCTGGGCACGGTCTGCACCCCACGCCGTGGGCTCTGCACACGGTCCCTGCTCCATGCCCTGCCATGGGCTCTGGGCACGGTCTGCACCCCACGCCATGAGCTCTGCGCATGGTCCCTGCTCCATGCCGTGCCGTGGGCTCTGGGCACGGTCTGCACCCCACGCCATGAGCTCTGCGCATGGTCCCTGCTCCATGCCGTGCCGTGGGCTCCGGGTGCTGCCCATGCACGGTGCTGTGAGCTCCAGGCACCGTCACTGCTCTGTGCAACGTGCTCTGGGCACCGTGCGTGTCCTGCACCATGCTGCAGGACCTGCCTCTGCCCGGCGCTGCGCCCTGGGCCCTGCCACGGGCTCCTGGTGCCGCCCGTGCCCACCCATGCCCATCCATCCATCCGTCCATCTGCTTGCCTGTCCGCCCGTCCATGCCGTGCTCACCCATTGCCTGCCCACCGCAGCTGCTGCAGGAGAAGTTCATGGAGTTTGCCAGCGAGACCGGCAGCATTGGGAACGAGCGGATCTCGGCCGTGAACCAGATGGTGGACGAGCTGATCGACTACGGGCACGCGGACGCGGCCACCATCGCCGAGTGGAAGGACGGCGTGAACGAGGCCTGGGCCGACCTGCTGGAGCTGATGGAGACGCGGGCCCAGATGCTGGCAGCCTCCCACGAGCTGCACAAGTTCTTCAATGACTGCAAGGACGTGCTGTCGCAGATCGAGGAGAAGCGGCAGCGGCTGCCCGAGCTGGCGGCCCGCGAGGCCAAGACCTCGGCCGGCACCTTGCAGCGCCTGCTCGGCGCCTTCGAGCACGACGTGGAGGTGCTGGTGACGCAGGTGAGCGGCGCGGCGGGGGCGGCGGGGGCGGCGGCAGGGGCTCGCGGTGACGCCGGCGGCCCCCCAGGTGCGGCAGCTGCAGGAGGGGGCGGCGCAGCTGCGGACGGTGTACGCCGGGGAGAACGCCGAGGCCATCGCCGCGCGGGAGCAGGAGGTGCTGCGCGCCTGGAAGGAGCTGCTGGCCTCCTGCGAGGAGTGCCGGCTCCACGTGGCCACCGCCGCCGACAAGATCCGCTTCGCCGGCACCGTGCGTGACCTCATCTCCTGGATGGACGGCATCATCTGCCAGATCGGCACCGGCGAGAAGCCCAGGTGGGCGAGCGGAGCCGGGCAGAGCCGGGCGGCCGGAGCCGGCGCCGCGGCTGCCCCTGCGGCCTCACAGCCTCCCTCCCCGCTCCCAGGGACGTCTCCTCCGTGGAGGTGCTCATGAACTACCACCAAGGCCTCAAGAGCGAGATTGAAGCCCGGGGCAAGAGCATCGCCGCCTGCCTGGAGCTGGGCAAGACCCTGGTGCTCGCCAAGAGCCCCGCGGCAGACGAGGTGCTGGCAGCGGGCCGGGGCCGGGGCGGCACGCGGGGTCCCGCTCACCCCCCTGCCTCCGGCCCACAGATCAAAGCCCACGTGGAGAAGCTGGTGGCGAAGAAGAAGGAGATGACGGAGAAGTGGGACAAGCACTGGGAATGGCTGCAGCAGAGTGAGTCCGGTGGCGCCAGCAGTGGGGACACCCAGGAGGGCCAGGGCAGGAGCTGGGACACCCAGCACTGTCCATGGGAGGAGATGCTCTCAGGGACGTGTCCCCATCCCGGTGTCCTCACACTGCCGGAGGGCTGCCAGTGGATGTCCTGCTTTGGCACCATCCGCGGGACGCAGGAGACGTGTCCCCATCCTGGTGTCCCCACAGACAGGGGGACCCTGACACCCCAGTTCGGTGCCATCCATGGGACACGTCCCCATCCTGGTGTCCCCATGGATGGGGGGACCTTGATGCACCGGTTTGGTGCTGTCCATGGGACACGTCCCCATCATGAGGTCCCCGCAGACGGTGGGACCTTGATGCCCCAGTTCAGTGCCGTCCACGGGACACGTCCCCATCCTGGCGTCCCCATGGATGGGGGGACCCTGACACCCCGCGGGCACCATGTCTCCGCAGTGCTGGAGGTGCACCAGTTCGCCCAGGAGGCCGTGGTGGCCGATGCGTGGCTCACGGCCCAGGAGCCGCTGCTGAAGAGCCAGGAGCTGGGCAACAGCGTGGACGAGGTGGAGCAGCTCATCCGGCGGCACGAGGCTTTCCGCAAGGCGGCTGCCGCCTGGGAGGAGCGCTTCAGCTCCCTGCGGCGCCTCACCACGGTATGGGCCCCGGCACATCCGCGGGATGCCGAGGGGCCCAGGCGTCCTGGGCCGTGGTCCCCCCACCCTGCTCATCCGGGCGCTCCGGTCCTCGCTCCCGCAGATCGAGAAGCTGAAGGCGGAGCAGAGCAAGCAGCCGGCGACGCCGCTCCTGGGCCGCAAGGTCTTCGCGGAGCCCCCCGGGGAGGGGGGCTGGCGGGCGGCCCCGCTGCCACGGCCGGCGCCGCCGGAGCGCCCCGAGCCGCGGGCTGAGCGGCCGGACCTGCTGCGCGCCCGGCTGGACGGCCGCCCCGAGCCCCGCGTCGCCTACGTGCGCCACGAGCTGCGGCCCGAGCGGCTGCAGCCCCGGCTGGACCGCGTGGCCCCGGCGCTGCCCGGGGATGGCGGTGCTGCCCCCGAGCCTCCAGCTGCCGCGCCGGCCTCGCCGGCACCAGCACCGGCACCGGCCAAGGAGGAGGCGGCGGTGGAGGTGGCGGTGGCGGAGGCCGGGGAGGCCAGGCTGGGCCGTGGCGAGGGGCTGCTGGAGAGGCGGCGGGAGCGGCGGGAGCGGCGGCTGGAGAGGCAGGAGTCCAGCGAGCAGGAGGCGCCGCGCCACGACGGCAAGGCGAGCGGGTGAGGTGGGATCTGCCAGCGCAGGGGGTGGCTCCAGCTGCAACGGGCGCTGGGTCCGTCAGGATGGGTGCTGGGACCAGCTGGAATAGGCACTGGGTCTGGCCAGGATGGGTTCTGGGTTTGGCCAGGATGACCACTGGGTCTGGCTGGGATGGGTGCAGGATCGACCCAGGACAACGTGCCAGACCAGCCAGGATGGATGCGGGGTCCATCCAGGAGGGTGCAGGGTCTGTCCAGGACGGACGTAGGGTCCATCCAGGATGGATGCAGGGTCCGTCCAGGACAGGGTGCCAGGTCCAGCCAGGATGGATGCAGGATGCAGCCAGGATCAATGCAGGGTCCATCCAGGATGGGTGCAGGGTCCATCTGGGATGGGTGCAGGGTCCATCCAGGGTGGGTGCAGGGTCCATCCAGGCCAGGCGCCAGGTTGGCTGCCCCACCACGGAGCCCAGAGTGGCCCCAGGATGGCCGGCTCGCCCTGACACCCCGTCTCTGCCGGCAGCAAGGCCACGCTGGCCGACATCGTGGAGCAGCTCCAGGAGAAGGAGTCAACGGGCCCCAGCCCGGTGCCGGCCCTGGTGAGTCCCCGCCATGGCCCCTCTGAGGCGGATGGCCAGGGACACGTCCCACACTGTCCCAGCGCCGTTCCCAGTGCTGGCTGGGAGAGCCGTGCTCATCCCGACCTGGCGCCACCCCCCCCTCCCCAGCCCCGGGAACGGGAATCCCCCGGCCGCCTGCCCAACAGCATCGACATGCTGCCCGAGAGGATGCCGCGTCCTGACCGGCCCCGCGCCCGCGACCGGCCCAAGCCCCGGCGGCGCCCGCGGCCCAAGGAGCCTGGCCAGGCACCAGGGGAGGCGCGGCGGTCGCGGTCAGCCCCGGCGCAGAGCAGCGCCCCGCCGCCGCCGCCGCCCACCCACACTGTGCAGCACGAGGGCTTCCTCTTCCGCAAGCACGAGCTTGACGGGCCCAACAAGAAGGCGTCCAACAGGTGAGCGGGGGCAGGCGGCCCCGCGGCGGTCAGGGCAGCGCCAGGTGCATTTGGGTTCAGAGGTGTCTGAGCATGAGGTCTTGGGCATCCATGTAAGGGGTAGGGTGCATTTGGGTTTGGAGGTGTCCATGCATGAGGTCTTGGGCATCCATGTAAGGGAGAGGTTGCATTTGGGTTCGGAGGTGTCCATGCATGAGGTCTTGGGCATCCATGCAAGGGAGAGGGCACACTTGGGTTTGGAGGTGTCCATGCATGAGGTCTTGGGCATCCATGTAAGGGAGAGGGTGCATTTGGGTTCGGAGGTGTCCATGCATGAGGTCTTGGGCATCCATGCAAGGGAGAGGGCACACTTGGGTTTGGAGGTGTCCATGCATGAGGTCTTGGGCATCCATGTAAGGGAGAGGTTGCATTTGGGTTCGGAGGTGTCCATGCATGAGGTCTTGGGCATCCATGCAAGGGAGAGGGCACACTTGGGTTTGGAGGTGTCCGTGCAAAGGAGAGGGTGGACAAGGTCTCTGGGGTCCATGCAAGGGCGAGTGCAGACCAGAACTCGAGGGGCGGTCCACACAAGGAAAAGGGTGCACCAGGGCTTGGAGGGGCAGGTGGGAGGTCCATGCACTGGAGAGGGTAGACTCGGGCTTGGGTGGTCTATGGGATGGAGAGGGCACACCAGGTCTTGGGGGTCCATGCAAGAGAGCGGGTGCACCCGGCTCTGGAGGGTGCCCCGGGCTCGGCGAGCTGGACGGGCGCCCGCCGGGTGCCGCAGCCCCCCGCTTCTGGGTCTGGCAGGTCCTGGGTGAACCTCTACTGTGTGCTGAGCAAGGGCGACCTGGGCTTCTACAAGGACGCCAAGGGGCAGGCGTCGGGCAGCACGCACGGCGGCGAGCCCCTGCTCAACCTCCACAACGCCACCAGCGAGGTGGCCAGCGACTACAAGAAGAAGAAGAACGTCTTCAAGCTGAGGTGAGGCGGGGGAGGGCGCGGGGCGGGTGGCCCCCGGGCGCCGCGGGCCGCCGGCGCCGCTGACGCCGGGCTCCGTCCCGCAGGACCGGCGACGGCAGCGAGTTCCTGCTGCAGGCCAAGGACGAGGTACGGGGCGGGGGGCCGGGGGCGCGCGGCGGCGGCGGCACCGGCGGGGCTGACGGCCGTGCCGGCGCCCGCAGGAGGACATGCGGAGCTGGCTGAGGGCGCTGGCCGCCTGCGCCCAGGAGCACGCCGACATCGCCCGCTGGAGCCAGGCCCTGCTCACCACCTCCTCCACCGACGAGGGCATCCCCCGGCGGGAGGGCGACCGCCGCGCCAGCACCTCGGCGCGGCGCAAGTGAGCCCGCCGACGGAGCCGGACAGCCCCGCGCCGGGGCCGGGGCAGGGGCTGGAGCGGGTCCTGCCCCTTCCCACCCTCCCACCCCCCGGCCGGTGCCGGTGCGGTGCCGGGGGGCCACGGTGCACGCCAGCCCCGTGGGCGCCGGGGCTGCACCGCCACCCCCCCCCGGCGGCATTGGGGAGGGGGCCGGTGCCGTGGGGTGGGGGGGACGGAGGGTGCCACCCCCCGAGGCTGCGGCTGCCTCGACCCGGCCTCGTCCCGCCCCCCCCCCGCGGTGCTCAGCCTCCCCCTCCTCCCCGGCATCACCGTGCACAAGCCATAGAGCCGCTGCAGCGCGGACGCGGTTGCCCCCAGGTCCCCTCCGCGCCAAGGTCCCCTCGGCTCGGGGACCCGCGTGGCACGGGGGTCCCCTCGGCTCAGGGGTCCCCTCGGCTCGGGGGTCCCCTCGGCTCGGGGACCCGCGTGGCACGGGGGTCCCCTCGGCTCGGGGGTCCCCTCGGCTCGGGGGTCCCCTCGGCTCAGGGACCCGCGCGGCACAGGGGTCCCCGCGGCTCGGGGGTCCCATTGGCACAGGGACCCACGCGGCACGGGGGTCCCCGCGGCTCGGGGGTCCCCTCGGCTCAGGGGTCCCATCGGCACAAGGACCCGCACAGCACGGGGGTCCCCTCGGCTCGGGGGTCCCCTCGGCTCAGGGACTCGCACGGCATGGGGGTCCCCGTGGCTCGGGTGTCCCCTCGGCTCGGGGGTCCCATCGTCACAGGGACCCGCGCGGCATGGGGGTCCCCTTGGCTCGGGGGTCCCCTCGGCTCAGGGACTCACACAGCATGGGGGTCCCCGTGGCTCGGGGGTCCCCTCGGCTTGGGGGTACCATCGGCACAGGGACCCGCACGGCACGGGGGTCCCCTTGGCACGGGAGTCCCATTGGCTCAGGGGTCCCCTTGGCTCGGTGGTCCCCGTGGCTCGGGGGTCCCCTCGGCTCGGGGGTCCCATTGGCTTGGGGGTCCCATCGGCACAGGGACCCGCGCGGCATGGGGGTCCCCTTGGCTCGGGGGTCCCCTTTGGCACCGGTGGCGTCATTTGGCACCAGGGTCCCCTTCGGCACCGAGGTCCCTCTCATCACCGGGTTCCCCTTTGGCACCGAGGTCCCGTTTGGCCCCCAGGACGGGCAGGGGTCCCTGTCCCAGCGCCCTGGCCCATGGCGAGGGCTCAGTGCCCCCCTTGTCCTGCCCTGGTCCCCGGGGACCCCCCGGCCGCCTGGGGCCGGCTCCCGCCGCCTCCCGCCTCGCTGCCCGCGTCCCCACAGACCGCGCTTCCGGGACAGAGTTTCTATTTGTAAAGATTTTAACAAAAAACAGGAAAATAACCCCCCCAAAGCCCCCCACCTCCCTACCCCCCCTGCCATGAGCACATGCCCCCCCCCGGGCCCCCACTCCCCCTCCCCGGGCCTCGGGGTTGGCGCTGGGGCCGAGCGCCGCGCTGTGACTGTATAAATGTAATAAACCCCCTCGCTGCACCCCATGGCACCCCCGCGCCCCCCAATAAAGGAGCAGGATGGCCCGTCCCAGCTGCCGACCAGGCCGCCCTGGTGCCATGTGGGGGGAGGCTGGGGGCGGTCCTGGGGGGGCGGGATATGGGCCTGGAGGGGAACCTGGGGGTCCTGGGAGGATCCTGGGGGGGTGCTGGGTTACTGAGGGGATCCATGGGGAGGTTCTGGGGTGCTGAGGGGACCTGGGGGGTCCTGAGGTGTTGGGGGGGGTCTGTGGAGTTGGGGAGGGTCATGGGGGGTGCCATGGGCCTGGAGGGGACCTGGGGGGGGGGGACCATGGAATTGGGGGGATCCATGAGGAGGCGTCCATGGGCCTGGGGGGTCCCATGGGGGGGGGTCCATGGGGGTGGGGGGCTCCTGCGGCACCAGCTAGCTCTGAGGGATGGGGGTGTCCGTAGTGCACCCCTGGACCCCCCCTCCAAACTGGTACCCACGATCACTGTACCCCCCAAAATGTTCTTGCCCCTTTAAGAAGGGGCGGAGTTAGAAAAAGAAAGGCCCGCCCCCCCTCTGACTGACATCGCGTTAAGCGAATGGGCGTGTAGGTGCGGCCTTGATGGACGTGGGGCGGGGGCGGGGCGGGGGCGGGGGCGCGATCCCGCATGGCCAATGGGGAGGTGAGAGAGCCGGAGGACGCTCACAGGAGGGCGTGTTCGGCCTCGAATAGCCAATGCCCGCGCAGCAAGGGCGAGGGGGGCGGGCTCCACGTTCCAGTGGCCAATAGCGACTGAGGGCCAGGAGGGGGCGGAGGGAGGGGGCGGTCCCTCGGCGGGGCTAGGCCAATCGCGGCGCGGAGGGGCGGTTGGGGCGGGCCAATGGCGGGGCGGGGGGCGGGGAAGCGGGCGGAAGCGGCGCCGTGGGGCGGCGGGCGGCCATGGCGGCGGCGGGCGGGGCGGCGCGGCCCGGCGGGGAGGTCGTGCAGCTCAACGTGGGCGGCAAGAGGCGCGTGCGCGCGGCGCCGGAGCCCCCTCCTCCCCCCACGGCCCCCCGGTCCTTCCGCGTCCTCCCTCGTCTCTTCCCGCCCCCCCGGGTCCCGCAGGCCTCACGCCCCCCCGGCTCCCCTACGGGACAGCCCGGACCCCCCTCCCCGGTGCCCTCCCCGGTGCTTCCCCCTTCCGAGCCCTCCGAGACTTCCCGGACCCCTCCCCCCTCGCCCCCCAACCCTCCCCGACCCTCTCAGCCCCCCTCAGGTCCCCCCTCCCGCGGGACAGCCCGGCCCCCCACCGGCTCCCCCCTCCGGTACTTCCCCTCTCCGACTCCGCCAGCCCCCCGAGGCCTCCCTGGCCCCCTCCCCCGGCTCCCAGGACCCCTCTGCTCTCCCGTACCACCCCCCTCCGTTCTCCTAAGCTCTCCAGCCCTCCTCTGGAGGCCCGCAGACCTCTCTAGGTCTCCTAGGCCTTCCCAGACCCTCTCCCCAGATCTCCGTGAGGCTGCCTGACCCCTCTGGGTTCCCTTAGGACCCCCCCACACTCCTTCCCAAGCCCCTTTGGGGTAGCCTGACCCCCCCCCCCCCAAAAAAAAAACCCTCTCCAGTCTCTCAGACCCTCTGCAGGTCACTCCTGGGCCTCCACAGACTGCCGCAAGCCCCTGAAGCCTTCCTGGGGCACGTGGGGCCTTTCCTGGCACGGCCCAAGTTCCCTGGGTCTCCTGGGAGGCCTCTCAGGTCTCTCGTGCCCATCCCTCCCCCCCCACCCCAGACTCCGCTGGGTCTCCCCAGCCCCCTCAGGTCCCTCCTGCATTGCCCCCGGATGGCCCTGCCCCAACCTAGGTCTCCCTGGGTCTCTCCAGTTCCCCCTGGTCCACTCTTGGCTTATCTCAGACTCTTTGGGTCTCCCCCACCCCCCAGGACCCCTTCAGGCCTCCTTAGGTCTCCCCAGACCCCTCTAGACTTTCCAGTGCCTGCCCCCAGGGGTCTTTCTGGACCCCCCCCCCCCGAGCTTCTGGGCCTGCTCTGACCTGTGCCCTTGCCCACAGGTTCAGCACGTCCCGGCAGACGCTGACCTGGATCTCGGACTCGTTCTTCTCCAGGTGATGCAGCTGGGCGCCCCACTCCCCCGACAGCTCAGACACCCCAGAGGGCTCCGGCTTGCCGGGGCTGGGGCTCATGCAGCCTGGCTATGCAGCGTGGACAGGGCTGGCACCTTGGAAATCTCCCCTGTAGAATGTTTTAGGGGGCTGGAAACTTCTCAGATGCTTCTTTTGGTTGTATTTAGCCCGATCTTGTTAATTAACATTCCCCATTGGTACTAGTGGTGGGGGAATGGAGGTACCTGCACGTGGCCACAGGTCAGTGTTAAGAGAAGGTCACAGAGGAGTCTTGGCTTTTCCCGTCACGCGTTGTCCCCGCAGCACGGTCTGGACACAGGCGTGCTAGCCGTTCGCTCCCAGGAGCAGCCCTGCGGCTCTCCAGTGGGGGCTGATCCCAGTAAATGGGTTCAGTTGGTTGCTGGCTGCCAGGAGACAAATCTTCCTGGCTCAAGTGGCACAAGCGGAAGAAGGTTACCCGCTCGGAGCAAGTGCTTGTAACTGCTGCTGTCTCAGGGCTTCCTCCCCTGGGGCGCTCCCTCTGCTCCCCCGCCATGGGGGGCTGCTGTAAACAGCCCAAGTTAGTCAGGTCCTGCTGCTTCTTTCTTCGCGGACTGAGCTTTCCAGAGCGCTTGTGTCTGGTCTGATGGTCTGGTTAGAGGCTCTGAGAGGTTTGCTGAGCCTGCCAGCACCTGTACGTGCTGCTGTTTCCTGGGCTGGGGGGTGATTGAGGGAAGCCCACGTCCCCCAGCTGCAAAGAGGTGACGAACCTTCTCTCTATGCCCGATGAGAGCAGCTCTTGCAGCAGGGACTCTTCCTCTGCGGGGCTGTGCAGTGCCCAGTGCGGGGTGAGCAGCATCAGGCCCCGCAGGGCTCCAGGCACGGCTGGAGCCCAGGGGAGCGGCTGAGCTCTGCGCACAAACCCCCTGTCCACTCTGTTCAACCCGCAGCCTCCTGAGCGGGCGCATCTCCACCCTGAAGGATGAGACGGGAGCGGTGAGTTCTCCGTTCTCCTGCCATTGGCGGGTCTAATCTGCAGTGAGATGTAGCGGGGTGCCAGGGAGAGCCCAGCGAGGCTTGGCTCCTGAGGACTGATGTGCCCTGGGGGTTATGGCAGGAGTTTCTTCTTGGCAACCTGCTCTCTTCCTCCCAGATCTTCATCGACCGGGACCCCACGGTCTTTGCCCCGATTCTCAACTTCCTGCGGACCAAGGAGCTCGACCCCCGGGGCGTCAGCATCTCGCTGCTGCTGCACGAGGCCGAGTTTTACGGCATCACCCCGCTAGGTGATAGCTCTTGGTGGGGGTCTCTGCTGACACGTAGCGATTGTGCAGGCTGGGGGGCAGCTCCCTGCAGTGGGGGGCTCTGTGCAGGGAGGAGGGCCAGCGGCAGGGGCTCATGGCTCCGTCTCTACCTCGCCCCCAGTTCGACGCCTGCAGCTGCGAGAGGAGTTGGATCGGTCGTCCTGCGGGAGTGTCCTCTTCAACGGGTACCTGCCACCCCCAGGTAGGGCTGAGCTGTGCGTGAGGTGCGGGGGGGATAGCACGTGCCAACCCCACGGTGGGGAGAAGGGCTAAGAGCCCCCAAGGAAGCAGTTAGCAGGGGTGGCTGGCCCCACTCAGTGGGTTTCCCAGGGAAGGGGTTTGCTGGAGGCCTCAGCATCACCCTGTGACCGCCCACAGTGTTCCCAGCCAAGCGGCGCAACCGCCACAGCGTTGCAGGGCCCCAGATCGCCGCTCGCCTGCAGAGCACGGTCGACCGAGCCCCTGTACGCCGCAGCAACACCATGCCGCCCAACCTGGGCAATGCCGGGCTGCTGGGGCGCCTGCTGGAAGACCGAGCCGTGGCTGCAGGTACGGACAGGCACTGGGGAAGGGTGCTGGGAGCCAGAACGTCTAGTCCTGTCCTGGCTCTGCAGCATGCGCTCGTGCCCTGTCCGTGTCTCTGCACCAGGCACGGCTAGCGACCCAGGCATGGTCCGGATTGTCTGTGGGCACCACAACTGGATCGCTGTGGCTTACGCCCAGTTCCTCGTCTGCTACAGGTAGATGCGGGACCAGAGTCCTTTACCTCTTTTGTCTTCCCACCTGTCCCTGGTTTTGTGTTCCCCCAGCGTGGTGCTGGTTTAGCCATCAGCCCCACTTTTCCCCTTGCTCCAGGATGAAGGAAACATCAGGTTGGCAGCAAGTGTTCTCCAGCCCGCGGCTGGACTGGGTGATTGAGCGCGTGGCGCTGAATGCCAAGGTGCTCGGCGGGTCTTTGGGTGACCACGACAAGATGGTGGCAGTGGCTTCCTGTAGTGAGATCATCCTCTGGGCGCTGCAGGCTGATGGCAATGGCAGTGAGATCGGTGAGCAACACTAGGGCTCCTGGACAGCCCTGTTCAGCTCTCTTGGCCTTCACAGACCTCATCTCACCCAGGACCCAATTCTTGCTCCCTTAAGCCTGCAGGTTTAGGTGCTTACTGTCCCTCAGAGTTCAGCTGAGAGCTGGGATGAAAGGTTCTTCTCCCTGGTCCTCTTGTCCACCTCACGGCTCTTCTCCCTTCCCAGGTGTCTTCGTTCTGGGAGTCCCTGTGGAGGCCCTCTTCTTTGTGGGTAACCAGCTCATTGCCACCAGTCACACAGGCAAGATCGGTGTCTGGAACGCCGTCACGAAGCACTGGCAGGTGAGTGTGGGAGGCTCTGTGGGAGGGTCCAAGACGGCTCTGTGCTACGTCTCGGATCCCTGCTTTCTGCCCTCCTGCAGATTCAGGATGTCGTCCCCATTAACAGCTACGATGCAGCTGGCACCTTCCTACTCCTCGGTTGTAACAATGGTTCCATCTACTACGTGGGTAAGTGCCAAAGAGAACCTGTGGGCACAGCTCAGGCTCTGGGTAGCCCCAGCTCCCAAACTGCCTGCGTCAGCAAGGACCATCTGAGATGGCAGAGTGGCAAAGTCTCTCCTTTTCCCAGATGTGCAAAAGTTTCCCCTGCGCATGAAAGACAATGACCTGCTGGTTACAGAGCTGTACCGTGACCCCTCTGAAGATGCCGTGACGGCCCTCAGTGTCTACCTCACGCCCAAGAGCAGTAAGGGCTCCCCATTGCACCTAGCCCTGCCCAGAGAGCTCATTGTCCCACCTCTGTGTGGTCCCAGTGAAGCCCCAGGCATCGACTCCTGACCTGCTTCTGGGGCAGCCGGACAGTTAACCTGGGAGTCTGCAAAGGGGCTCTGGGTGCACCCAGGCCCTCTGCCGCAGGGAGGGGTGTCAGGGAGAGATGGGGTGTTTGGGCTCTGCCATCCTTTGTATCTGCAGGTGACAGCGGGAACTGGATCGAGATTGCCTATGGCACCAGCTCAGGGGTTGTGCGGGTCATTGTGCAGCACCCTGAGACTGTGGGCTCTGGCCCCCAGCTCTTCCAGACCTTCACGGTGCACCGGAGCCCCGTCACCAAGATTATGCTGTCGGAGAAGCACCTCATCTCCGGTAGGTGCTGGAAAAACTTGGAGATGGGAGGTTCATGGGGAGCTAGCAGGGAGCCGTGGGTTGTGAGTGAGGGAACTGAATGAAGCAGAGTGGCCCGTCTGCTGACCCCTTTCTGCCCTCCTGCTTCATTCCAGTCTGTGCCGATAACAACCACGTGCGTACCTGGACGGTGACCCGGTTCCGTGGGATGATCTCCACGCAGCCTGGCTCTACTCCTCTGGCCTCCTTCAAAATCCTCTCCCTGGAAGATATCGATGGCCACGCAGGCTGCAGTGCTGGCACTGACATCGGTGAGGGTCCTGGTCCCTGCCCTGTCGCCTCTGCAATGGACCTGGTCCCCAGCTGGGTGGGAGCAGCGTCTGGTTACTGCACCCCAGCTGCCCTGGGCTTGTGGAGTGGGTGCTGATGTGAGCTGTCCTGGCAGGGCCCTTTGGAGAGCGTGATGACCAGCAGGTTTTCATCCAGAAAGTGGTGCCAGACGCTTGCCAGGTCTTCGTGCGGCTGTCATCCACAGGCAAGAGGTGAGTAGAGCTGGGCCAGAGGGGCAGTTGCCTTAGGGGTTCCCCGAGTTGCTGCAGCTGATGCTGGCTTCTCCCCTGAGCACCGGTGCGAGGGAGAAGTGGGCCCAGACCTGCCCCCTTTCCACCCCTCTGAGAGCTGGGGGAGGACCCAGGCGTCTAGACTTTCACTGCTGCTGGATGCTGCTACTCCCCCGGCGCCTGGCTGCAGCACGGGCTGAGCCGAGCTGTGCCCGCAGGATCTGCGAGGTGCGCTCTGTGGACGGCACAGCCATCACGGCCTTCATGGTGCACGAGTGCGAAGGCTCGAGCCGCATCGGCTCCCGCCCCCGCCGCTACCTCTTCACGGGCCATGCAAACGGCAGCATCCAAATGTGGGATCTCACCACTGCCATGGAGATGTTGGGAAAACCACCAGGTACCTGGGACAAGGCAGCCAGGATCCCTCTCCTCTCTACCCTGTCCCCTGTTGCCCTCCTGCCATGTCCTCGCTGTGCCTTGCTCTATTTTCAGAAGCTGGAGGCCTGACGGAAGAGGAGCTGCTGCAGCAGCTGGAACAGTGTGATCTGGCCTTGACCCGGACCCCGGACATGAGCCCTGCCGGTTCCTTCACCCATTCCAGCACCCCGCGGGCCTCCATCACCAGGTACAGACCAGCCTGGACCCTGTGCATGGACTTGCAGGGCAGACAGAGCCACCTGCTCCCAGTCCTGGGCTCGCCCCCAGACTGGCCTCATCCTGCCCCTGCTTTTGGGGCACAGTGGTGCTGGGGCTTTCCCGGCTTCTGCGAGCACCTCCAAAGCCTCCTGAGCTCTGTCATGCCCTCTCACACTTCCCTCTATCTTCTCTGCAGCCTGCAGTCACAGGGGAGCGAAGGCACCCGGGAGAAGCCAGGCCGTGGCGTGCTGCCGGGCCCTTCCCATGCCAGTCTGCCTCCACCCAAGCTCCGCGAGACTCTCGGCGTGTTGCCAGCCCTCTCGGCCAGCCAGAGCTCCCTGCCCTGCAGCGACAGCTCACCGTCCGTGCCGGAGCCGTGCTGCCGGCGGCTGGCTGCTGGCCCAGATGGGGACCCCCAGGCCCCCCCCGGGCCACGGGGTGGGGGCAGTTTCGTGGAGAGATGCCAGGAGCTTGCCCGCTCCAGCGAGCTTGGCCAGCTGGAGAGCAGGAGGTTCAGCCACGCCACGGAGCTCGAGGCTGCCCGGCCTGCGGGCAAAGGCAAGGTGCGTCCTTCCGGGGCACCCCTGCGCCGACCCCCCGGCACCAGCCCCACGCCTGCCATCAGGACTTTACCCCCAGCTCTGCCTGGGCCACCCCCCACCAGCCCTTCTGCCGCTGGCGACAGCTTCCCCATCGTCCCACTGGCGGCCCCCAAGTCCCGGCTCAACGAGACCTCCTTCTGAGGAGAGGAGGACTGCCAAGCCCCGCGGTACCGGCCTTGTCATGGGACAGTGGTGACGCCTGGGGCCCCTGCTCTCCACCCCCCTTGCTGGGACTTGGTGCTTCCCCATCTACAGACTTGGGGACTCTGGGACTGCGGCTCTTCCCCCTCTTCCGAAGTGGAAAGGTGTTAATGGGCAGTGCCCTTGCTCTGGGCTTGCTGGGGCTCATCTCTGCCCGATCCCTTGCCCTCTGGGCTCTGCAGGGCCCTGGGGGGGGGGGCAAGGGGGATCTGCCCCCTCCCATGCCAAAGCACACTTAGCAATAAGCTGGTCCCTCCGGGGCCCAGGCACCGCTGCCTGCGGGAATTTCAGGGTTCCTCGTGTATATACCCAGTTTCCTATCTGCCTCGCAGCCTGTTTCTTGGTGGCCGGTTGCAGCAGCCCAAGGGGCAGCCGTAGGGAGGGTCCTGGGCACAGTTGAGCCCCCCACAGTGGGGCAGGGGCGGAGGTGGCAGCGTTCAGCCAGTAACGCTGCACGTGCAAGCACTGTCCAGCTGCTGCTTGCAACGTGCCACCTGCCTGCACGATTGCCCCTTGCAGCTGCCCCTCACTCTTGTGACGGAGCAGACCGTCAGCTCGTGCCCCTTTTCCCCGGGGGTGTTGGGGATCCATCGCCACCTCCCCGGTGTGGGGAGGAGAGCAGGACCCGGCCGCATTCGTCTGGGCGGCAGGGCCACGCGTGCAGCCAGCCTGGTCCCGCTCGGCGTTCCCAGACGTCTTTGAGAGGAGGCCCGGGAGCCGGACACCTGGGCCCCCGGGAGGCGGGTGGGCGCCAGCAGCCCGGACGCCTGGGCTCTTTCCCCAGCACGGGGGCAGCGGTGCTCCGGAGGGTCGGCGCTCGGGCTCCGGGCTCTGCTCCCGGCTCCTGTGTCGGTACCTGTAAAATCAAGGGGCGCCGGGCAGTGACCGTCCCACCGCGCCGGGGACCAGCACTGGATCTGCCCCATGCCGGAGCCCCGGCTGCAATGCACAGCATGGGGGGGGGGGAGCGCCTGCACGGTACAGTGGGGCTGACACCCCATGTCCCCATACCTCACCCCTCTGCCCCCCATCTCGATCCCTCTGGCTCAGCCCCCCACGTTCCCCACCCCAGGCCTCCCCATGCCCCCTGTCTCAGCCCCCCATTGCTGCCCCGTGTGGCTCAGCCTCCTGTCATTGACCCTCCCAAGCTCAGCCCCCTTCTGTGCCCCCCATCTCAGCTCCCCCCATTGCTGAGCCCCCTCATGGCCATGCAGCTCACCCCCCCCACACTGCTGAGCCCCTACAGCTCAGCCTTCCTGTGCCCTCCATAGCCCAGCCCCCTAAATCCCCCATAGCCTGCTCCCCCACATATCAGACCCCAGAGCCCACCCACAGCTGAGCACTCTATAGCCCAGACCCCCGCAGCCAGGCACCCCATGCCTGAGCCCCCGCTATAACCCAGACCCCCACATTCCCATGCCTCCCCATAGCCCAGGCCCCCTGCAGCTGAGACCTGAATTGCTCAGAGCCCCCCTACACACACGCAGCCCAGAACCCGCAGCCTGGCCCCATATTTCAGACCCCATGTAGCTGAGCCCCACCTTGCTCAGCCCCTCTGAGCCCCCCTAGCCTGGCTCCCCATATCCAAGACCCCCTATAGCTAAGCCCAGCATCACGCAGCCTCCTTAAGCCTCTGTGTAGCCCAGACCCCCATAGCCTCCCCAGCTGTGCTGTGCATTGCTGAGCCTCCAAGTCTCCCCATAATGCAGCCTCCCATAGCTGACCCCCATATCCTAGCCCCCGGGAGCTGTGCCCTGCATTGCTGAGCCCCCCCATATCCCAGACCTCCCACAGCTGCACCACTGTACCCCCCCAAGTCCCCTTAGAGCCTGATCCCCCATATCGCAGCCCCCCATAGCTGCACCCCGCATTGCTGAGCCTCACAAGCCCCCTCCCCCATAGCCTGGCCTCCTATAACTGACCTCCCCCTATATCCTGCCCCCCCCCAGCTGCAATCTGCATTGCTGAGCCCCCCATATCCCTGCCCCCATAGTGGAGCCGCCTGTATCCCAGACCCCCATATCCCAGCCCCCCGTAGCTGCACCCTGCGTTACTGAGCTCCTCCGTATCCCAGCCTCCAATAGCTGAGCCCCCCCAAGCCCCCTGTATCCCAGCACCCCCTATACCTGCACCCCATATTACTGAGGCCCCCCCCCATAGCCCAGCCCCCCATTGCTGAGCCTTCCCGGACCCCTTATCCCCGCTCCCCATCACCGTGCCCCGCATTGCTGAACCCCCCCATAGCTAAGCCCCCCTGAGCCCCCTGTATCCAGGCCCCCATCACTGAACCCTGCATTGCTGAGCCCCCCACATCCTTGCCCCCATTGCTGAGCCCCCCATATCCCAGCCCCCCAATGTCCCTGCCCCCATTGCTGTGCCCCGCACGAACCACCCCCATAGCTGAGCTCCCCTGAGCCCCCTGTATCCCTGCCCCCACTGCCGAGCCCGCCACGTCCCCGCCCCCATCAGCGCCCCGCATTGCTGGACCCTCCCATAGCTGAGCCCCCCCCCCCCCGAGCCCCTTGTATCCCTGCCACCATCGCCAAGCCCCCCATGTCCCTGCCCCATCACTGTGCCCTGCATGGATGAACATCCCCATAGCTGAGCCCCCCCGAGGCTCCTATATCCCTGCCACCACTGCCGAGCCCCCCCACATCCCCGCCCCCATCACTGTGCCCCGCATTGCTGAACACCCCCATCGCTGAGCCCCCCCGAGCCCCCTGTATCCCCGCCCCTATCGCTGAGCCCCCCATCCCCATCTGCATCGCTGCACCCCCCATCGCTGAGCCCCCCGTCTGCATTGCTGCACCCCCCCATCGCTGAGCCCCCCATCCCCGCCCCCATCGCTGCGCCCCCCATCGCTGAGCCCCCCCGTCTGCATTGCTGCACCCCTCCATCGCTGCGCCCCCCATCGCTGCGCCCCCCGCCCCCTGTCCCGCCCCCGGTGCCCCCCCCCCCCCGCGGGGCCCCCCCCGGACCTGCGCGGGCGCCGGCTGCTGCTCCCGCAGGCGGTCGCGTAGCAACGGCGGGGCGGCTGCGGCGGCGCGGGGGCGCGGGGGGGCCGCGCGGCGCCGCATCGCGGGGCGCACGAGCGAGCGCGGCCCCGCGCCGAGAGGTGTCTGCGGGGCGCGGGGCGCCGCCGCGGGGCGCGGGCGCGGCCGGGGGCGCCGGGGGGGCGGCGCGGCGGGGCCCCGCGCGGCTTCTAGGCGCTTCCAGAGCGCGGCGGGGCCCGGCGGCGCGGGGAGGGCCCGGGGCCGAGGCGGGGCGGCGCGGGGAGGGGAGCGGAGCGGCGCGGAGCGGCCGGGCGGGGGGCGCCGGGCACCGGACTCGGGGCGCGGGCCGCGGCTGCTGCACCGCCGCGCACGGCAGGTACGCACGGCATGCACCCGCACCGGCGCGCGCACATGCGTGTGCACACGGCATGCACGCAGGGCTCGCGCACACGTGTGCGCACGGCGGGTGCGCGCGGCATGCACACGCAGCGGCACACATGTGCTCACACGCAGCACGCACGTGCATGCACATGGCATGCACACGCACAGCATGCACGCAGGGCTCGCGCACACACATGTGCACACGGCAGGTGCGCGCAGCATGCGTGCACAGCATCACATGTGTGCTCATGGCATGCACACGCACAGCTTGCAAGCAGGGCTTGTGCACGCGTGTGCACGGCAGGTGTGCGCAGCATGCATGCGCAGCATCACGTGTGTGTTCACAGCTTGCACATGCAGCATCATGCGTACACAGTGTGCACATGTGTGCACACGGCACACATACAGCGTGCACACAGGGCCTACACACACTTCTGCAAACAGTTCTCACAGTGTGCTGCACAACTTCACATGTGTGTGCACAGCATGCACACAGAACCACACGTTTGTGGCATGCATGTACAGCATCATGCGCACAGGCAGTGTGCACATGTGTGCACACAGCATACACACACACAGCATGCATACAAGGCTTGCACATGCTTGTGCACATGGCGGGTGCACATGGCATCACACATGTGCACAGCGTGCTGCAACATCACACATGCTCATGGCATGCATGCATAGTGTCACGTGTGCACATAGCATGCACATGTGTGCACATGGCATGCATGCACACACAACAGGCACAAACATGATGTACACCTAGCACGCACACTTAGGGCACAATACGTGCATACACATCGCTCGCAGAGAACTGCAGGCCTGCACACTCACACGCAGTATGACACATGCATACACACTGCATGCAAACAAATGTGCTGACACAGCATACACACACGTGTACAAATCATAGCATAGACACATGTTGCATGTAAATGCGCACACACACACATGCTCACACATGGCATGCATGCACGCATCCTGCACACCCCTCTCCTGGGGATGGTGCAGGCATCACTTTGCAGCACACGCGTGCATGTGTGTCCCGATGCCAGTGTGCACATGCACACTTCCCTGGCACCCTAGTCGCATCCCTCCCAGGTACTTCCTGGCACACGCATGTTGGCACGTGCAACTCCCGCTTTGCTTGCTCCAACACGCTGGTGCCATGTCCTTGCACACACACCCCCACCCAGGCTATGGGGGGGTGAGGGCCTGTGCAGGGGTCCCGGGGTCCCCAACCCCCTGCTCCTGCGTGCAGCCCGCGGCCGGCCTGGACACAGCCGTGACTCACCGGGCCCCCATGGGACTCGCCTCCCGGCCCTGATGCAGTGTGTGGTGAGTGCATACCCCCCCCCCGAGAGACCCCCGCTGGGGGGGCTGCTGGACCCCGGTGGGGGCTGGCAATGCGATCCCTTAAAGCGGGGGTGGGGACTAGGAGCCCCGGACACCTGGGCCCTCTGAATGGGGGGGGGGGAGCTGTGAGTCCGCAGCGAGGGGGAGGGCAGAGCCGAAGGGGGGGGGAGCCCTGCTTACGTCGTGCTGATGTCAGAGGGCGCCGGTGACGCCAGCAGGAGGAGGGAGGCGCCGGCTCTGCGGTGCTGCTGCCCGAGCGGCGGGGCCCGGCCGGCCCCGGGCTGCAGGGGGGCGCGGGGGCCCCGGCCGCGCTCGGAGGCCTCGGGGGGCCCCGGCCGCGCTCGGGGGTTCGGGGGCCTCGGGGGGCGGTCCCGGAGGCACAGAGGTCCCGGGTGGGCTCGGGGGTCTGGGGAGCTCCAGGGGGTCCTGGGGCCATAAGGGGCCCACTCGGGCTAGGCGAGGTCCCGGGGCCGCGGGGGGGGGGGGGGGGGGGTGCTGGTTGGGCTCGAAGGTCCCGTCCTGGCTCGGCGATGCCGGGTGGGTCCGGGGTGGGCTCGGGGGTCCCAGGTGGGTCCCGATCAAGTCTGGGGGTTCTGTCCTGGCTCGAGGGTCCTGGTTGGGCTCGGGGAGCCGGCTCGGGGGTGCCAGATGGGTCCTGGTCAGGCCCGGGGTCTCGTCCTGGGGGTCCCATCTCAGCTCAAGGGTGCCAGCTCAGGGGTCCCAAGTGGGTCTCTGTCTGCTCAGGGGTCCCGGTTGGGCTCGAGGGTGCCAGGGGCGCAGCAGTCCCAGTTGGCTCGTGGGTCCCGTCCCGGGGGTCACATCCTGGGTCAGGAGTCCCGGCTCGGGGGTCCCGTCCCCGCTCAGGGGTCTCGACTCGGGTGTCCCAGCGGGGTCCCAGTCGGGCTCGGGGGTCCCGGTCGGGTTCGGGGGTGCCGGGGGCGCCGGGGGTCCCGCTTGGCTCGGGGGACCCCCGCAGCCCCAAGCCGGCCGCCGCCCGCAGCAGGTGGATCTGAAGCTCCGGGTCGAGAAGCTGCACGTGAAGATGGTGCCGGGGGCGGCGGTGGGCGAGGCCCCGGGGCGGGAGAGCAAGGAGGACCGGGAGGAGCGGGTCCTGGCCATGCTGGGCATCGTGGGCACCGTGCTCAACCTCCTGGTCATCATCTTCGTCTACGTCTACACCACCATCTAGGGCGGCCGCCGCCGCCGCAAGCACAAGGGGGGCGGTGGCGCCCCCGGAGCCGGCGGGGCCGCCCCGTCCCAAGCGCTGCCGGGGCCCCGGCGCCCCGTCCCGCCGGGGCGCCCCAGAGACTCGCGGGAGGGGGGGCGCGGGGGGACTTTTGTACCGACCATGTTGTACTTGTGCGGTTTTATATGCCACGGAGGGTGAAATATCCACGGTGAAACATCTCCCGAGCGGCCCGTGAGTGTCTGCGGGGGGGCCCGCCGTCCGTCCTTCCGTCCTCCCGGGGTGGGGGAAGTGCCCCCCGACGCCCCCGCCCCGGAGGCAGGTGGGAGTGGTGGAGCATGGAGCAGGCGAGGCCCCCGGACGCCTGGGCTCTTCTGTAGGAGCCAGGAGGAGGAGGAGGAAGGGGGGGTGGCGGGCTCCAACAAGTGGCAGCAGCCTGCCCGGACGCCTGGGCCCTCCCCGCCGCACGTGGAGGAGCCCCGCCCCGGTGCGGGGCGGCGAGAGGTACCGCGACGCCGGGAAGGGGCGGGCTGGGGGGTCCCGGTGCCGGTGCCGGGCACCTGCGCGGGGGCCCCGCCCCGGTCCCGGCCATTGGCCGCGGGCGGGGCGGGGCGGGCTGGAGGCCGGGCCTGGCTCCGCCGCTCGCCCCTGCCCCGCCGCAGAGCAGCGCGCTCGGCCGGGACCCGCCGCGCGGCCCCGCCGGGAGCCCCCGGACCCTTCCGCCGTGAGCCCCGTGCCCCCCCCCCCCCCCCCGTGCCCTCCGCCTGGAGCTCCCTCCCCCCCCCCCCCCGAGCACCCTCCAGACCCCTCTGCCGTGAGCCCCGCGCACTCTTCCCCCACCCCCGACGGACCCACGGCCAGAGCTCCCTCCCCCCTGCCCCGTGCCCCCCCCCCCCGGACCCTCTGCCGTGAGCTCCGTGCCCCCCTGCACCCACCGCAGGAGCTCCTTCCCCTCCTGCCGCGAGCCCTGTGTCCCCCTGCCCTCCGGACTTCCCGCCGGGAGCCCCGTGCACCCCCGCCGCCCCCCCCCCCCCCCGCCCCCGAGCCCATTGCCCCCCTCAGACCCCTCTGCTGGGAGCCCCGTGCCCCCCCCGGACCTCCCGCCGACAGTCCCGTGCACCCCCAGACCCCTCCGTCGGTAGCCCCCCCAAACTCCGTGCGCCCCCCGATTCCCCCGCCGTGACCCTCCCGAGCCCCGCGCTCCCACCCGAATCCCCTCCTCTGAGCCCCCCCGGGAGCTCCCTCGTGCACGCCCCCGTGTCCCCCCGGTGCCTCCCCCCCCCCCCCCCGTGAGCGTCCCCGAGCCCTGAGTGCCCCGAGGGGATGTGCTGAGCACCCCCCGCCCCCGGCGCGCGATGCGGCCCCCCCCGCCGGGCGCCCTCTGCCTCCTGGGGACCCTCCTGGCGCTGGGGGCGTGGGGGCAGCGCGGCCCCGGCCCGGCGCAGACGGGGCAGCGAGAGCCCGCGCCCGCGGGGTGAGTCAGCCCGCGGGGCCCAGGCGTCCGGGACCCCTTCCCCCCTCCCCTTTCTCCACTCCCCCGGTTTTCCTGCTTTGCCCCGATCCCCGCGGGCCCAGGCGTCCGGGACCCCTTCCCCCCTCCCCTTTCTCCACTCCCCCAGCTTCCCTGCTTTGCCTCGATCTCCGCGGGCCCAGGCGTCCGGGACCCCTTCCCCCCCCAACTCCGCTTCCTCTCCCCGACCCCCGGGGGGGACCGAGGCGTCTCGGCTCCGTGGCAGCCCCCCCGGCGGTGGAGCGGGGGCGGCCCTGGCGCGGTGCCCCCTCCCCGCGCTGACAGGTGCCGGGGGGGCGCCGCCCCCGCCCGGGGCCCCCGCGCTGCCCGGGCCGCCGCGGGCCGTGATGGCTTTTCCATGCGGCTGGGGGATGGGGCGGGGGGGTCCGGGGGGGCTGGCAGCCGCTGCCGCCGCCTGAAGCGGCTCCTGGAAAAAGTGCGGTGGAGGGGCCGGGGGGGCTGCGCTTCCTGCACCGCCCCCGCCCGCCCCCCCCAGGCCTCAGTTTCCCTCCTGGTGGCTGCAGCGTGGGGGAGCCCGTGGGAGGGAGCGGGGGGTCTTAGGGGCCCGGACGCCTGGGCCCCTTCCCTGCTTGGGGGGGGAGCAGTTGGTGAAGTGAGATGTCCAGTCTTAGCAAGATCCAGCCCCTCGAGGGTCCCCTCTTTCGGGGGGATGTGGCCGGGCCCCCCCTCACTGCCGGCCCCCCCCCCCAGCCCCAACGTGTGCGGGGAGTCCTGCTGCCCCGGCTGGAGCCAGGCCCCTCCCGGCCGCCCCTGCAGCAAAGGTACGTGGGGCCGGGGCGAGTTATGGGGCCGGAGCGAGTTATGGGGCCGGGGGGTTATGGGGCCGGGGGCCGCCGTTCCCCAGATGGGCTCTAGATGGCAGCAGCTCCCCACCCACGGGCGGTGGGGGGGGACCCCGGGGGCTCTGGGGTTTCCTATGGGGTGGAGGGGGTTCCCTATGGAGTGTTGGGGTCCCTAATGGGGTACTGAGGTCCTCTAGGGGTGCGGTCTTTCCTGTGGAATATGGGATTCCCTATGGGGTGGAGGGGGTCCCCTGTGGGATATGAGTTCCTCACAAGGAACTAATATGGGATATGGGGCACGGGGGTTCCCCTATGGCATGAGGGGTCCCCGGTGAGTGTCCCCTATTCTTCTGTGGCATGTGCGGTTCCCTGTGGGATATGGGGTCCCTTATAGGGTACAGGGATTCTCCTATAGCATCTGGGGGTCCCCTATGGAGTATGGGGGTCTCCTATGTGGTATAGGCATTCCTCTACGGAATACGAGTCCCCCGTGGGTGTCTCCCATGGGGTTTGCTATGGGGGTCTCTGCTAAGGCATGGGGGGAAGACGTGGGGCAGGCCGGGAGGTCTCAGCCCCTTGCCTTTTGCCCCGCAGCCATCTGCGCCCCATTGTGCCGGGGCAGGGGGCCGTGCCAGGCGCCCCCACACTGCCGCTGTCGTCCAGGCCCCACCGGCCCCCGCTGCCAAAGAGCCACCCCAGGGGGCCGGGGGGAGACCCCTGCTGCAGGGCTGCCCCCCACCCCGGTGGCCCCCCGCCCCCCCGCCTCGCTGCGCTGGCAGCCGCTGACGTGAGTGGTGTGTGCAGGGGGTGGGCAAAGCGGGAGCCCTCCCACCCCGGGAAGGGGTGTGCAGACCCTGGGGGGCTGCTGGAGGGAGGGGGGCTCCATCTAACCCTCACCCAAGTCTCTCCCTGGGCTTGGAGAAGTGGAGGGCCGGAGTGGGAGCCCGGATGCCTGGGCCCTCTGTGGCACGGGGTGGGGGGGGATGCAGGGTGGGGGGTTCAGTGTGGTGACCTCCCTGGCCCCCACCAGGCTCTCGGAGCTGTGGTCGGTGCTGCGCCGCCGCACACGCCCTGCTGACAAGATGAGCTCGCTGCTGGCCAGGCACCTGGAGACCCACAGGGGACAGGGACCCTCCCAGGGGCAGACACCCACCATGCGCCCGCCCCACGGCCAGCACCGGCCCCACGTGCCTGGTAAGGGGGACTCTGCAGACCCCCATCCTGGGGTGGCCAGGACCCTAGGAAGGGGGCTGTGGTGATGGATGCAGCCGGAGTGCAGGGGATGCTGGGGGGGGGGGCAAGCAGGGGTGGGGGGCTGCAGCCAGGGGTCCAGCCAGCTCCTCTCAGCAGAGGCTGACAAGGATTTTCCAGCTGACGTCAGCCCCTGGCTGGGGGGGAGGCAACCGCGGGGGGCTGGGGGCCCTGGAGGGGAGCTGGGCAGGCTGTCCCCCAACCTCCCTCCTTCTCCACTGCAGTCTAGGGGGAGGGCAGGAAGGGGGTCCCCAGCAGACCCCCCCCCCCGCCTGGATGGCCTGGTGCCCATCACCGTGGCCTCAGGGCTGTTGGCTCTGGGGCCTCTCTGGAAGGTGCGTGGTGGGATTTGCAGGGGTCGGGGCCCAGAGCCCCCCTCGGTCTGGGCCAGGCGGCTGCAGCTCTTCAGAGAGACCCCCAGGCCCGGCCCCCTTGCCGGGACCCCACGGAGGAGCCCCGGCATCCTGGCTCCCAGCCTCTCTCCCGCTCCAGCCGCTGCACCCTCCAGTGCTCCCCATGCTGGGAGCAGACCCAGGCGTCCTGGCTGCCGGGGGGGGTGACGTCAGCGGCTGTTCGCGCAGCTGGGGGGTGCCAGGGGCCCGGCCAGCCTGTCTGTCTGTCTGTCTGTCTGTCTCCTGTCTGGGCGTCCCATGTCCCCAGCGAGGTTCCTGTCTGGGGTGCCGTGTCCCTGGTGAGGTCTGTATCGGTGGCTGCTGGGGTCCCAGTTCCCCGCAAGGTCTGGGGCCCCCGAGAGGTCTGTGTCTGGGGAGATCCTGCTCCCCAGAGTGGTCTGCGTCTGGGGCTGCTGAGGACTGGTGGAGTCGTGTCCCCAGTGAGGTCTGTGTTGCAGCTTGTCTAGGAGCAAGGTCCCCATGGGGGGGGGGGCTTTGTCCCCCATGAGGATCCTGTTCAGGGGTCCCTGTCCCATGGTGCCATGTCCCCAAAGAGACTCCTATCTAGGTGGACACTTGTCACCACCAAGGTCCCTTTCTGGGGAGTGCCATTTCCCCAGGAAGGTGCTTGTCTGGGTGTCGTGTCCCCAAGAAGGGCCCTGTCCAGAAGTCTGATGTCCCCAGTGAGATCCCTAGTTTCCCATCTGGGGATCATGTCCCTGGAGAGGTCCCTGTCCAGGGTCACTCTGTGGGGCCGTGTCCCACAGTCTGTCTGGCGAGGTCCTACTCTGAGAGTCCCATGTCCCCAGTGAGGTCCTGCCTGGGATCCCCCTCGCAGAGTCCTGTCCAGGCCATATCTCCAGCGAGCTCCCTGTCTGGTGGACCTGGTCAAGAGTCCCCTATCCCTGCTGAGGTCCTGTCTGGGCCATGTCCCTGGTGAAGTCCTGACTTGCTGTTCCCATCCAAGAGCCCTGTGTCCCCAGCAAAGTTCTGCCTGAGGTTCTGTCCAAGCTGGGTCCCTGGTGAGCTCTCTGTCTGGTGTCCCTGTCCAACAGACCTGGTGTCCTGTCCAGGCCATGTCCTTGGCAAGGTCTCTGGTGTCCCCATCAGAGAGCCCTGTGTCCTGGGGGAGGTCCCTGTCCAGTGTCCCCTCTGTCCAAGGTGCCGCCTGCGCCATGCCCACGGTGAGGCGCTGCCCAGGCCAGGTGTCTGTGGTGCCGGGCCAGGTCGGGTCGAGTGTCGGCGGGACCGGGTGTCTGCAGGACCAGGTGTCGGTGGAGCTGTTCTGGGCCGAGCTGGGTGTCGGTGGAGCCGTGCCTTGCAGTGCCGTGCTGGGTGTCGGCGGGGCCGGGTGTCAGTGGAGCCGTGCCGTGCAGTGCCGCGCCGAGTGTCGTCGGGGCCGTGCAGTGCCGGGTCGGGTGTCGGTGGGGCCGGGTGTCGGCGGGGCCATGCTGTGCCGGGCCGGGTGTCGGTGGGGCCGTGCCGTGCAGTGCCGCGCCGGGTGTCGGCGGGCCCGGGTGTCGGCAGAGCCGTGCCGTGCAGTGCCGCGCCGGGTGTCGGCGGGCCCGGGTATCGGCAGAGCCGTGCCGTGCAGTGCCGCGCCGGGTGTCGGTGGGGCCGGGTGTCAGTGGAGCCGTGCCGTGCAGTGCCGCGCCGGGTGTCGGTGGGGCCGGGTGTCAGTGGAGCCGTGCCGTGCAGTGCCGCGCCGGGTGTCGGCGGGGCCGGGCCGGGCCGGGCCGGGGGCGGCGCGGCGGGAGCCCCAGCCCCGGGCGCGGCGGCCGCGGCTCCGCCACACGTTGTTGTTGGCGCGGGGCCCGGCGCGGCGCGGAGCCGCGTCCCAGAGCCGCGGGGCGCGCGGAGCCGAGCGGAGCCGCCGGGCATGGCCCCCGCGTTGCTGCTCGCCGCCGCCCTGGCGCTGCTGCCGGCCCCCCCCGGCCCCGGCCCCGCCGCCGCCGCCGCCGAGCGGCTCCGCGTGCATTTCACGCCCGCCGTCTGCCAGCTGCGCTGCGCCGGGCGCCGCTGCGCCAACCACTGCGAGCGGGGCAACGCCACGGCCCTGGAGAGCGGCGACCGCGCTGGCCGCGCCGGCTTCCGCCTCTGTGAGTCCCGGGGGGCGCGGGGTGCACGGGGCCCCGGCACGCCGGGGTGCAGCGGGGCGCCGAGCGCGCACGGGGCATGCGGGGCTCCAGGGTGCCCTGTTCCAGCAGGCCGGGGGTGCACGGGGCATGCAGTACTTCATAGTGCCCGGTTCTGGCACGCTAGACGTGCACGGAGGATGCGGGGCTCTGAAGTGCCCGGTTCTGGCACGCCAGGGTGCAGTGGGGGATGCAGGGCTCCAAAGTGCCCAGTTCTGGTACGCTGGATGTGCAGGGGGGATGTGGGGCTCTGGAGCGCCCAGTTCCAGGACACCGGACATGCACAGGGGATGCGGGGCTCCATGGTGCCCGGTTCTGCCAAGCCGGACATGCGCGGGGGGTGCAGGGCTCCATGGTGCCCGGTTCTGCCACGCTGGACATGCACGGGGGATGTGGGGCTCTGGAGTGCCCAGTTCCAGCATGCCAGACATGCACAGGGGGTGCGGGGCTCCATGGTGCCCAGTTTCAGCACGTCAGACGTGCATGGGGGGTGCAGGGCTCCATGGTGCCCGGTTTTGGCATGCCAGACATGCACGGGGGGCTCCAGCAGGCCAGGGGACTCCAGAGTGCATGGGGGCCTCTTGCTCATCTCGGGTGCACACAGGATGTGGGACTCTGGGGTGCCTGGCTCTGGCACATCAAGGGTGCGTGGGACATGCAGGGATCTGACGTGCCCAGCTCTGGCATGCTGAGGGTGCGTGGGGGGCTCTGGAGCACATGGTAGGGGGCACTGGGGGCTCTAGCTGCAGGGAGTGCACAGGGGAGTAAGTGCTCCGGGGTGCCCGGCTCCAGCATGCTGGCAGTACAAGGGGGGGGGGACTCGGGGGTGCCCAGCTCCAGCTCGCCGGGGGACTCGGGGGTGCATGGACGGGCTCTGGCATGCTGGGGAGCTGCAGCAGACTCTGGGACATGCAGGGCTCTGGCATGCAGGGGGTGCATGGGGGGGGCTCTGGGGTGCATGGAGGAGCTCCAGCAGCCCAGGCGCCCCGGTGAGGGGTGTCCTAGGGCCCCGGGCACCATTGGGAGGGGAAGGGGCGCAGGCCAGCTCACCCCATGCCAGGCCCAAACACCTGCAAGTGCTGGTCCCGGGGGTGGGGGACCGCCCCCACCTGCGCCTGCAGCTTCCTCCCGAGGCGAACCCAGGCGTCCAGGGCCTGCTCCGCACCCAGACCCGGGGTGGGGAACCGAGGCACCGGGCTCCCGCCTCGCTCCAGCCCCCGGGGGCTCGCGGGGTGCCGTCGGGGCGCCGGGGGGAGGGGGGCAGCGCTCGCGAGCAGCCGCCCCTCGCCGGGAGGCACCGGGAAGGCGGGGCCGCGGGCGGCCGCTCCCGGGGGGCCGCGTCCCACCCACGCCGCGGCATGAGCTCATCGCCCCGGCGGAGCGCGCACCCCCTCCGCTCCCACCTCCGCAGCGGGGCCCGCCCAGGCTTCCTCCGGGGGCAAACGCCGGGAATTCGGAAAATAAACAAGGGCCCCAAGCTCCGCGCTGCGAGTCGCAGACGCTGGAGCCGAGCCACCTGCTCGGACGCCTGGGCTCTCCCGCCACGGCCCGGCCGGGACGCCGGGGCCCCCTCGATGCGCCGCGGGCTGAGCCGAGCCCGGCCGCGCCGTGCCCGCCTGGCGCCGGCGCCCCGGGGGGGTCCCGGCTCCGGGGGGGTCCCGGCCCCGCCACGCCCCGCCGGGCCAAGCGGGCAGGAAACCGGCTTTTCCGGCCCGCCGGGTCCGGGACCGCCCGTCGGGCCGTGCCCGGGGGGGCAGCAGCGCCCCGGGGGGATGGGGGGTGGGTTTGCAGCCCCCCTCCCGCCCCGCCTAACAAAGCTCTTCGCGGCGGATCCGTGCCCGCCGCCGCGCGCCGAGGGACCCCGAGGGGCCCCGGGGGGCCGGGGCTGGGAGAGGACCCAGGCGTCCGGGCGTCCCTCCCGCTTGGGCCGCCGCCCGCCCCCGTCCCAGCTGCTCTCAGCTGCTGCAGCAGCATCGCGGACGAGGGGCCGTGTCCTGTGGCGGGGCGCAGCGAGCCGCCTCCCACCCTCCCACCCTCCGCAGACCCCGGCCGGGTGCCCTGGCAGCGTGTCCCGCGGGGGTCCCACGCGCGGGGCCGGGGGCTGTGGAGGGCTGCGGGGAGCAGAGCCCCCGTCCCTGTTACTGGGGGGGGGGGGGGGGAGGAGCGAGTGGATCCAGCAGGGCCTGGATGCTGGCAATGGCCAGAGGCATGTGCTGGGGGTCCCGTCCCTTGGGGGGGGGGGGGTGTCCAACCCCGCTGCCCTCCTAGCCCTGCTCTGCCTTGCAGTCCTCTGCCCGCTGATGTGCCGCAACGGGGGGGTCTGCGCCCAGCGGGACGCCTGCCTCTGCCCCCCCGACTTCACCGGCAAGTTCTGCCACATCCCTGCCAACCGCACGCAGCGTGCAGGGCCCCCCCGGCCCGGCCCCCCCCCGGGGGAGCCCCAGCCCCTCACCAAGTCCGTGTACACCCTGCCACTGGCCAACCACCGGGAGGAGCAGGATGGTGAGACCCCGGCTGGGGGGGGGGCATGGGGCACCAGGGGGCTAGAAGGGCGGGGGATAGGGGACAGTGGAGGGCTGGGAGGGGGGTCCTGGGAGGCTCTGGGGGCCCTGGGAGGCTGGAAGCAGGTTCTGGGGACTATGGGGGCTGGAAGTGGGTACTGTGGGGCAGTTGGGTCTATGGAGGCACTGGGAGGCTGGAAGGATGTATTGGGGGGCAGTGGAGGCTGTGGGGGTACTAGAGGGCTGGAGGAGGTCATGGGGATACTGGAGGGATGGAAAGGGGATACTGGGGATCTCTAGAGGGCTGAGGGGCACTGGAAGGGGGCTGAGGGCTCGGGGGGGCCAGCAGGGCCGAGGAGTATGGGGCCACGTCCAGGCCCCGGCGCCCGCTCCCCGCCAGCCTCGCTCCCCCAGGCGCCCTGTCCATGGTGAGCATCCACGTGCAGCACCCGCCCGAGGCCTCGGTCACCATCCACCAGGTGGAACGGGTCCGCGGGCCCGGCGCCAACGAGGACGAGGCGGCGGCGGCCCCCAACACCCTGCCGGCCCCCAATGCCCTGCCGGGCCCCCGCTCGGCCCTCTACAGCGTCCTGGCCCAGAGCAGCCCCCACGTGCCCGGCTACGGCGAGAGCGCCGGCTACGGATACTGCTTCCGGCAGCTCCGCGACGGAGAGGTAACCCTGCCGGGGAGGCGAACACCAGCCCACGTGCAAGGGCACGGACGCCGCAGTGAGCAGTGTGCACACGGGGATATGGCGGTGGGGTGGTGGGATGCAGCAGGAGGGCGTGTGGGTGCTGGGATGGTCTGTGCTGCAGCTGCCCCTCGCTGCAGCCTCCCCGCATCCCCCTGGTCTGTCCACGGGACAGAGCGGGGTTTCAGGGCTCTCCCTCCCTCCGACTGATGCCATCTCCCCACCGTGCAGTGCAGCTTGCCCCTGCCGGGCTTGCGGACCCAGGAGATCTGCTGCCGCGGGGCCGGCGTGGCCTGGGGCGTCCATGAGTGCCAGCCCTGCGACCAGGAGACGGGTGAGACATCACTGGGAAGAGAGGGCGTTTGCAGCTGCAGGGACCCCGGTGGGCAGGGGGTTGGGGGTCCTGGCAGCTGCCGGGGCACGTGGGAAGGCTCCTGCTCTGATCGCTGCTCTCCCTGCGCCAGCCAACCTGCCGGTGCTGGGGCAGCAGGACACCCCATGCCCCAAGGGCTTCCAGCGCTCCAACGGCTCCTGCATGGGTGAGTGGGTGCTGAGAAGGACTGTGGGGCAGGGGCCAGCCAGAGCCCAGTTGTGTGCCCACGGTGCTGGGCCAGCAGCTGGGGGTTCTGCCCAGGGGGCTCTGGCCATCCTGATGGCCCCGCACGCGCCCGCAGACGTGGACGAGTGCCGGGATGGTGCCTTCTGCCAGAACGGGCTGTGCACCAACACACGGGGGAGCTTCGCCTGCCTCTGCCACTCAGGCTACATCCTCGACTCGTCCCGCAGCAGCTGCATCTGTGAGCACCTGCGATGGGCACGAGCACGGGCACAGGGATGGGCATAGGGATGAGCGTGGACATGGGGACAGGGATGGCCATGGGGATGGGGATGGGGATGGGCACAGAAATGGGCATGGGGATGGGGATGGGGACGGGCGTGGCCATGGGGATGGGCACAGGGATGTGCTTGGGCATGGGGATGAGGATATGCTTGGGCATGGGGATGGGGACAGGGACACAGGGGCTGAGACAGGCCTGGGGATGAGGATGGGCACAGGGATGGGACAGGCGTGGGGATGGGCACAGGGAGGGCACGTGGACAGGCAGGGGGTGGCATCCCACGGCACTGCCCCGTGCGCCTCTCAGTGCACCGGTGGGGCCCGGGGCGAGTGCCGGGGGCTCACCCCGTGCCTGTGTCTCCCCGGCCGCCCCCAGCGCACCAGGTGATCTCGGAGGCCAAGGGCCCCTGCTACCGCGTGCTGCGGGACGGGCAGTGCGCCCTGCCCACCCTGCGCAACATCACCAAGCAGATCTGCTGCTGCAGCCGCGTGGGCAAGGCCTGGGGGCATGGCTGCGAGCGCTGCCCCCCCTTCGGCTCTGGTGAGACCCCCACCCCTGCCATGAGCTGCCCGGATGCCTGGGCCCACCCTTAAGGGGCTGAGGGGTCTGGG